>NC_088642.1:21047606-21242606 GCF_036013475.1 Columba livia
AGACAGCTCTTCACACCCTATCCATCTCTTGATGGAGAGGGCAAGCCCTCCACCCTTCCATCCTCGTCTGTCCCTTCTGAACAGCCTGTAGCCACCCGTCGTCGCACTCCAGTCATGGGATCCGTTGCACCAAATTTCGGTGTTGGTCACTAGGTCAGAGCCTTCTAGCAGCACGGTGGCTTGCAGCTCCTCCTGGTGGTTGCCTGTGCCGCGAGCGTGGGTGTAGAGGGACTTCAGCTGGGTTGTTGGCCGCATGGCCTTCCTAGAGGAACAGCCCTCAATTCCTTTGAAGTATTTCACCGGTGTTTTTCTGTTGGCCTCCGTTACCTCAGGAGTCCCTGGCTCATCTCCATCAGACTTCAAGCGTGCTCCAGTGAGGCCAGAACATCTCAAGGCCAGAGGCTGAGGGTCCTCGCTAGCACCCCAGCCCTCTCTATCCCTGGCTTCTCATCCACAGCTTGTCATGGGCGAGCCTCGTATCATCCCCTTCCCCATCCTGTCTAGTTCAAATTTCTGTCGATGAGCCCTGCTTGCTCACAGACAAAGACCCTCTTCCCCTTTTGAGAAAGGTGAACTCCATCCAATGCCAGCAAACCCGGTGCCACGCAGGTCATCCCACTATCAAAAAACCCAAAATTGTGGCGCTGACACAGCCACGCAGCCATGTATTAATAGGCTGCGTCCGCCTGTTTCTTCTAGTATCACTGCCTGCAACTGGAAGGAGAGACGGGAAAATGACCTGTGCTCCCGATTCCCTTACCATTGTCCCAAGGCCCTGAAGTGTCTTTTCGTGGCACTTGGACTACGGGTCGCAACCTCGTTGCCACGCACGTGGAAGACCGGTAGCGCATGGTAGTCCGAGGACCGTACCAGGCTAGCAAGTTTCCTGCTGATGTCCTTAACCCCGGCCCCTGGAAGGCAGCAGACGTCTCTTAGAGGAGGGTCTGTCCAGTCTGTACCCCTCAGAATGGAATCACCTACAACTACAACCCTTCTTTTCTTCCTCGTGGAGGTGGTCGCAGTACGGCGGGTAGGTCTTTCTGACCCCGTCAGCGCCTGTTGCGTAGATGAGCCGTCCGTGTCCATATTAGCCACGCTTCCGAGCACCAGGTTTGTCCAGAGAGTTCCTTAACTTCTCGCCATCCTCTTTGAATTTGGGACTTAACGCTACGGGTGTGGCCGACGGCTGTCCCTATGGGCAGTGCTTCAACAGGGATGTTACCAGGGCGCCTTCTGTTGTCATCGGCCCCCAAGAACACCTTGGCGGATGCTCCTCAGGGCTTGCAGTGCACCATCTCCAGGCACCACGGCATCCCCTTCTCCAGCCCCCCTCGCACAGGGCTCCAGGAGGGAAGAGCCCCAGTGCTGTGCTGCCTGATGACCATCAAGCCCTCCTGGGCCCGCAAAGCACCGATCGTGCATTTGAGGAGACGGAAGCGGGCTGCGGGGAGGCTGCACACGCCCACAAGTTCCTGCAGTGATTGGACTTTCTCCGTGCTTAGGGATTTGGCCTTGTTTTTTTGATTTTGTTTTTTTATCCCTTTGTCCCGAGAGCAAGTGGCACCGGTTGCCAAGGCTGTCTGCTTTCCCCACCCTCCCTGAACGAAAAGATCTGCATGGCTGGGCAGAGAAGCTGGGAGCAGGAAGAAGGGCTAGCAGTAACAAGAGACGGGAGCCAAAGGCCTGATGATGTCGTCTGTTATTGCAGGCCCCTGGGCTCCCGTGGTTCGAGTGGCGCCCGGCAGGGGCTGTGGGGACCCCAAGTCCCTGCGTTTGATGAAGAGCTCTCCAAAGTGCCCCAAAGAAGAGTCCAGGAGGATGGCAGGGCACCTTCCCGCACCACGTCCTGCTCAGGAGAGAGCCTGACGCAGCCTCTGGGGGGGACAGGCGAGTCCCTCTCAGGGCACTGCATCGCCTGGCTCCTGGCGGGGACTCGAGAGACACGACATCTCTGGGTGCCACTGACGGTCCTGGGCAGGGAGATGGCCTTGGAGCCGTGCCGCTGGGCGGCAGATGCGGTGGGGCTTGTGCCTGTCCTGACAGCCCGCGGGGAAATGCCCGGCCAGGCCCCGCAAGCGCAGTGGCCGTGGATGGGGAGGCGGGATGCTGCCGGCACGGCACGTGGCCGTCTTCTTCGTGGTCCCGGAGCTGCACTGCCGGCAGTTCCCACCCGTGAGCGCCCAGACCGAGCCGAGGTTTGACTCGGAACAGGCTCCCGCTTCTTCCCAAAGCTGCTCCAATGGCTCGCGGCAGGCACAGTCGCTGGGGTGCTTGGTGCTGTGTCCCCCGTCACCCTGCAGACTCCAGACGCAGCCCGGCCCAAGGGGCATCGGGAACTGAACACAAAGACCCTTCTAAAGAAGCGACCATGTCCTGTGAAGTCTCCACAGGGTGCGTGCAGTGCAACCACCTTTGGCAAGGGGACAGCCAGGGCTCGGGGCTGGAGGCAGCCGTGGGCTTCGATCCCCCCTGGGTAGAACGGGATCCCTGAGAGTCAGCCAGGTGCTGCCTGGGACCCTCTGTGGGAGGAAGAAGGGGAGCGCCGAGGGATGGCCAGCAGTGCTGGGGTGAGGGGAGAGTCCGTGGGACTTTGTGCTGCAGCCTCCCAGGGAGGCAGGAGGCGTTTTTGAAGTGAACCCTCTTGTCGCGTGTGCTTGGAGACGTCAGCCACGGCCATAGTGACCTGACGGGACCGCGGGGAGACGCGGTCGAGGGGTCGGTGACCGGAGTGAAACACCGATGCTGAGCTGAAGGCAAGAGATGGGGCATGGAATGGACAGTGGCATTGCAGTGACACCACATATGTGCTTGAGCACTGTGGGAGAGGATGGCCCGTGGTGACTTCGCCAAGGGAAGGCCGGTGACGTCGCTGAGCGATGGACGGTGACATCACCGAGCAATGGATTGTGACCACGCATCCCTCGCTGCTTGTATCCGGGCGCCGAGTCTGACCCAGTCGGTTTTTGCCCGCACGCCAGCTGAGCGAGGACGCGAGGTTGGTGTGTTCTGCGAGGCGGTTCCTGGTGCTGAGGTCGAGTTCGGGGAGTTCTTCAGTGCAACTCTCAGTGCGCGACCCCAGAGCCATTGGAGGTTTTTGCCCGGCCCTGGCTCGTTCAGGCAGCCGGGACACCCAGGCGGAGCGTTTGCAGCAGCAGAGGTGAGCTGAGAGGGGAAATCTCACCCTGGGCAGCCGGGAGGCTCTCCTTCTTGAGGGGCCTGGGCGTTGCTTCCAGCCCTGCCCGGACCAGCGATGGACTGTGGCCTCTCTTCCTTTCCTAGCGTGACACCCGCTGCTGCAGCGCCAGCGAGAGGGAGCAGCGTGACATCCCCAGCTCCCCACAGCCCACCGCCGCACGTGGAGAGCATGGCCGCGGAGCTGGACACCCGCTGTCCAATCTGCCTGGACAGCTGGGAGGAGGCCAGCTACGTCCTGCCGTGCCTCCACCAGTTCTGCTACACCTGCATCGTGCGGTGGGCTGAGACCAAGCCCGAGTGCCCCCTCTGCAAGAGGAGGGTGACTTCCATCTTGCACTCGGTGCGGGCGGACGACGACTATGAGGAGCGGGTCATTCCACCACCCGTACCGCTGGTCGTCGTCCCATTGACTGCAGGGGCTCCCGGACACCCAGCCGTCCACGGCCTCCATCAGCCTGCAGCGGCCCGGCCACCGGCCGCGGGGCCGCTGCCCAGGGCTCCAGTGGGCGGCTTCCATGCCTCCACCTGGGCGTCCATCTTCCGCGTCCACCCCGCTGTCCTCCAGCCCCTGCTGCCCTGGCTGCGCCAGGAGCTGGGGCAGCTCTTGGAAGATGCCCAGGAGGCAGCATCAGCGCAGAGACTCATCATCTCCAGCCTGCGCCGCTTCGGCCTCATCGAAGACTCTCTGGTCCGGGTGCTGCAGGCCTCCCTGGGCGGGCGCACGAGGAGCTTTGTCCAGCAGCTCATCGACACCGTCGTGCGCCTGTGCAGCGGGGAGGTGCGACGTCAGCTGGGCCTGGAGGACACCCCTGCTGCTGGGGAGCAGGAGAGCAGCCATGATCCGGCTCCGGGCCCTGCTGCCTCCCACGGGGAGCCTCCTGCCCCCAGCCCAGCTCTTCGGGGGGGTCCCAGCAGCCCCCCCAACGCTCCCCATTCCACCCACGGGGAGCAAGAAGAACTGCAGGAGGACGCCGAGGAGGCTGTGCCCGGGCCCTCCACTTCCAGCCGGGGCAGCCAACGCTCCCCTGGGAGGCCCCGGCGAGCCCCGAAGAGGAGGGCTGGCAGCCCTGAGGAGCCCTCCCAGCCCCGCAAGAAGCCACCCCACCATCAGTGACGCTGGGAGGGTGCCTCAGGGCCTACCAAACCACAGCCGGACTGGCAGCTGGGTCTTCAGGCTGGTCCCCAAGAGGCCCCAGCCCCCTAATCCTCCTTATTACACAATAAAACAATAGCATGAAAAATGCAGAAAAGGTCCTAGCATTACTAACAATGCAGGTGGTGTTGCTGTCCACACCCATGTTGCTTTCTCCGAAATTCAGAGTCCTGACTTTGCTCTTCACCCGTCCCACTCCCCTCACACTGCAAACTCCACAAGCGCCTGATCAGTGCAGCCCTGCCTGCCTCCAATCTTGACATCGCCATTTAGCTCACTTGTGTTGGTGACCATCAGATCCAGTATTGCATCTCTCCTGGTCGGACTGTCTGTCACCCGCCTGCGGAAGCCACCCCCAATGCACTGCAGGAGACTCCCAGGTTGCCCACAGCTCCGCCGTGCTACTTTTCCAGCAGATGCCGGGGTGGATGAAGCCCTCCAGCAGGACAAGAGCCTGCGAGTGCGGTACCTCCTGTAGCTGGAGTAAGAAGGCTTCATCAATAGTCTCCCCCTCCTTGGGCAGCCCGTAGTAGACACCAGTTGCCTTTGTTGCCCTGGTCTCTGATTGTTACCCATAAGCTTTCAACCTGCTCGTGGCTGTTCTTCAGAGACAGCTCTTCACACCCTATCCATCTCTTGATGGAGAGGGCAAGCCCTCCACCCTTCCATCCTCGTCTGTCCCTTCTGAACAGCCTGTAGCCACCCGTCGTCGCACTCCAGTCATGGGATCCGTTGCACCAAATTTCGGTGTTGGTCACTAGGTCGGAGCCTTCTAGCAGCACGGTGGCTTGCAGCTCCTCTTGGTGGTTGCCTGTGCCGCGAGCGTGGGTGTAGAGGGACTTCAGCTGGGTTGTTGGCCGCATGGCCTTCCTAGAGGAACAGCCCTCAATTCCTTTGAAGTATTTCACCGGTGTTTTTCTGTTGGCCTCCGTTACCTCAGGAGTCCCTGGCTCATCTCCATCAGACTTCAAGCGTGCTCCAGTGAGGCCAGAACATCTCAAGGCCAGAGGCTGAGGGTCCTCGCTAGCACCCCAGCCCTCTCTATCCCTGGCTTCTCATCCCACAGCTTGTCACGGGCGAGCCTCGTATCATCCCCCTTCCCCATCCTGTCTAGTTCAAATTTCTGTCGATGAGCCCTGCTTGCTCACAGACAAAGACCCTCTTCCCCTTTTGAGAAAGGTGAACTCCATCCAATGCCAGCAAACCCGGTGCCACGCAGGTCATCCCACTATCAAAAAACCCAAAATTGTGGCGCTGACACCAGCCACGCAGCCATGTATTAATAGGCTGCGTCCGCCTGTTTCTTCTAGTATCACTGCCTGCAACTGGAAGGAGAGACGGGAAAATGACCTGTGCTCCCGATTCCCTTACCAATTGTCCCAAGGCCCTGAAGTGTCTTTTCGTGGCACTTGGACTACGGGTCGCAACCTCGTTGCCACGCACGTGGAAGACCGGTAGCGCATGGTAGTCCGAGGACCGTACCAGGCTAGCAAGTTTCCTGCTGATGTCCTTAACCCCGGCCCCTGGAAGGCAGCAGACGTCTCTTAGAGGAGGGTCTGTCCAGTCTGTACCCCTCAGAATGGAATCACCTACAACTACAACCCTTCTTTTCTTCCTCGTGGAGGTGGTCGCAGTACG
Organism: Columba livia; assembly: GCF_036013475.1. Classification (NCBI taxonomy): domain Eukaryota; kingdom Metazoa; phylum Chordata; class Aves; order Columbiformes; family Columbidae; genus Columba; species Columba livia. The sequence goes on from NC_088642.1 coordinate 21,053,593, forward strand.
GCGGGTAGGTCTTTCTGACCCCGTCAGCGCCTGTTGCGTAGATGAGCCGTCCGTGTCCATATTAGCCACGCTTCCGAGCACCAGGTTTGTCCAGAGAGTTCCTTGACTTCTCGCCATCCTCTTTGAATTTGGGACTTAACGCTACGGGTGTGGCCGACGGCTGTCCCTATGGGCAGTGCTTCAACAGGGATGTTACCAGGGCGCCTTCTGTTGTCATCGGCCCCCAAGAACACCTTGGCGGATGCTCCTCAGGGCTTGCAGTGCACCATCTCCAGGCACCACGGCATCCCCTTCTCCAGCCCCCCTCGCACAGGGCTCCAGGAGGGAAGAGCCCCAGTGCTGTGCTGCCTGATGACCATCAAGCCCTCCTGGGCCCGCAAAGCACCGATCGTGCATTTGAGGAGACGGAAGCGGGCTGCGGGGAGGCTGCACACGCCCACAAGTTCCTGCAGTGATTGGACTTTCTCCGTGCTTAGGGATTTGGCCTTGTTTTTTTGATTTTGTTTTTTTATCCCTTTGTCCCGAGAGCAAGTGGCACCGGTTGCCAAGGCTGTCTGCCTTTCCCCACCCTCCCTGAACGAAAAGATCTGCATGGCTGGGCAGAGAAGCTGGGAGCAGGAAGAAGGGCTAGCAGTAACAAGAGACGGGAGCCAAAGGCCTGATGATGTCGTCTGTTATTGCAGGCCCCTGGGCTCCCGTGGTTCGAGTGGCGCCCGGCAGGGGCTGTGGGGACCCCAAGTCCCTGCGTTTGATGAAGAGCTCTCCAAAGTGCCCCAAAGAAGAGTCCAGGAGGATGGCAGGGCACCTTCCCGCACCACGTCCTGCTCAGGAGAGAGCCTGACGCAGCCTCTGGGGGGGACAGGCGAGTCCCTCTCAGGGCACTGCATCGCCTGGCTCCTGGCGGGGACTCGAGAGACACGACATCTCTGGGTGCCACTGACGGTCCTGGGCAGGGAGATGGCCTTGGAGCCGTGCCGCTGGGCGGCAGATGCGGTGGGGCTTGTGCCTGTCCTGACAGCCCGCGGGGAAATGCCCGGCCAGGCCCCGCAAGCGCAGTGGCCGTGGATGGGGAGGCGGGATGCTGCCGGCACGGCACGTGGCCGTCTTCTTCGTGGTCCCGGAGCTGCACTGCCGGCAGTTCCCACCCGTGAGCGCCCAGACCGAGCCGAGGTTTGACTCGGAACAGGCTCCCGCTTCTTCCCAAAGCTGCTCCAATGGCTCGCGGCAGGCACAGTCGCTGGGGTGCTTGGTGCTGTGTCCCCCGTCACCCTGCAGACTCCAGACGCAGCCCGGCCCAAGGGGCATCGGGAACTGAACACAAAGACCCTTCTAAAGAAGCGACCATGTCCTGTGAAGTCTCCACAGGGTGCGTGCAGTGCAACCACCTTTGGCAAGGGGACAGCCAGGGCTCGGGGCTGGAGGCAGCCGTGGGCTTCGATCCCCCCTGGGTAGAACGGGATCCCTGAGAGTCAGCCAGGTGCTGCCTGGGACCCTCTGTGGGAGGAAGAAGGGGAGCGCCGAGGGATGGCCAGCAGTGCTGGGGTGAGGGGAGAGCCCGTGGGACTTTGTGCTGCAGCCTCCCAGGGAGGCAGGAGGCGTTTTTGAAGTGAACCCTCTTGTCGCGTGTGCTTGGAGACGTCAGCCACGGCCATAGTGACCTGACGGGACCGCGGGGAGACGCGGCCGAGGGGTCGGTGACCGGAGTGAAACACCGATGCTGAGCTGAAGGCAAGAGATGGGGCATGGAATGGACAGTGGCATTGCAGTGACACCACATATGTGCTTGAGCACTGTGGGAGAGGATGGCCCGTGGTGACTTCGCCAAGGGAAGGCCGGTGACGTCGCTGAGCGATGGACGGTGACATCACCGAGCAATGGATTGTGACCACGCATCCCTCGCTGCTTGTATCCGGGCGCCGAGTCTGACCCAGTCGGTTTTTGCCCGCACGCCAGCTGAGCGAGGACGCGAGGTTGGTGTGTTCTGCGAGGCGGTTCCTGGTGCTGAGGTCGAGTTCGGGGAGTTCTTCAGTGCAACTCTCAGTGCGCGACCCCAGAGCCATTGGAGGTTTTTGCCCGGCCCTGGCTCGTTCAGGCAGCCGGGACACCCAGGCGGAGCGTTTGCAGCAGCAGAGGTGAGCTGAGAGGGGAAATCTCACCCTGGGCAGCCGGGAGGCTCTCCTTCTTGAGGGGCCTGGGCGTTGCTTCCAGCCCTGCCCGGACCAGCGATGGACTGTGGCCTCTCTTCCTTTCCTAGCGTGACACCCGCTGCTGCAGCGCCAGCGAGAGGGAGCAGCGTGACATCCCCAGCTCCCCACAGCCCACCGCCGCACGTGGAGAGCATGGCCGCGGAGCTGGACACCCGCTGTCCAATCTGCCTGGACAGCTGGGAGGAGGCCAGCTACGTCCTGCCGTGCCTCCACCAGTTCTGCTACACCTGCATCGTGCGGTGGGCTGAGACCAAGCCCGAGTGCCCCCTCTGCAAGAGGAGGGTGACTTCCATCTTGCACTCGGTGCGGGCGGACGACGACTATGAGGAGCGGGTCGTTCCACCACCCGTACCGCTGGTCGTCGTCCCATTGACTGCAGGGGCTCCCGGACACCCAGCCGTCCACGGCCTCCATCAGCCTGCAGCGGCCCGGCCACCGGCCGCGGGGCCGCTGCCCAGGGCTCCAGTGGGCGGCTTCCATGCCTCCACCTGGGCGGCCATCTTCCGCGTCCACCCCGCTGTCCTCCAGCCCCTGCTGCCCTGGCTGCGCCAGGAGCTGGGGCAGCTCTTGGAAGATGCCCAGGAGGCAGCATCAGCGCAGAGACTCATCATCTCCAGCCTGCGCCGCTTCGGCCTCATCGAAGACTCTCTGGTCCGGGTGCTGCAGGCCTCCCTGGGCGGGCGCACGAGGAGCTTTGTCCAGCAGCTCATCGACACCGTCGTGCGCCTGTGCAGCGGGGAGGTGCGACGTCAGCTGGGCCTGGAGGACACCCCTGCTGCTGGGGAGCAGGAGAGCAGCCATGATCCGGCTCCGGGCCCTGCTGCCTCCCACGGGGAGCCTCCTGCCCCCAGCCCAGCTCTTCGGGGGGGTCCCAGCAGCCCCCCCAACGCTCCCCATTCCACCCACGGGGAGCAAGAAGAACTGCAGGAGGACGCCGAGGAGGCTGTGCCCGGGCCCTCCACTTCCAGCCGGGGCAGCCAACGCTCCCCTGGGAGGCCCCGGCGAGCCCCGAAGAGGAGGGCTGGCAGCCCTGAGGAGCCCTCCCAGCCCCGCAAGAAGCCACCCCACCATCAGTGACGCTGGGAGGGTCCCTCAGGGCCTACCAAACCACAGCCGGACTGGCAGCTGGGTCTTCAGGCTGGTCCCCAAGAGGCCCCAGCCCCCTAATCCTCCTTATTACACAATAAAACAATAGCATGAAAAATGCAGAAAAGGTCCTAGCATTACTAACAATGCAGGTGGTGTTGCTGTCCACACCCATGTTGCTTTCTCCGAAATTCAGAGTCCTGACTTTGCTCTTCACCCGTCCCACTCCCCTCACACTGCAAACTCCACAAGCGCCTGATCAGTGCAGCCCTGCCTGCCTCCAATCTTGACATCGCCATTTAGCTCACTTGTGTTGGTGACCATCAGATCCAGTATTGCATCTCTCCTGGTCGGACTGTCTGTCACCCGCCTGCGGAAGCCACCCCCAATGCACTGCAGGAGACTCCCAGGTTGCCCACAGCTCCGCCGTGCTACTTTTCCAGCAGATGCCGGGGTGGATGAAGCCCTCCAGCAGGACAAGAGCCTGCGAGTGCGGTACCTCCTGTAGCTGGAGTAAGAAGGCTTCATCAATAGTCTCCCCCTCCTTGGGCAGCCCGTAGTAGACACCAGTTGCCTTTGTTGCCCTGGTCTCTGATTGTTACCCATAAGCTTTCAACCTGCTCGTGGCTGTTCTTCAGAGACAGCTCTTCACACCCTATCCATCTCTTGATGGAGAGGGCAAGCCCTCCACCCTTCCATCCTCGTCTGTCCCTTCTGAACAGCCTGTAGCCACCCGTCGTCGCACTCCAGTCATGGGATCCGTTGCACCAAATTTCGGTGTTGGTCACTAGGTCGGAGCCTTCTAGCAGCACGGTGGCTTGCAGCTCCTCTTGGTGGTTGCCTGTGCCGCGAGCGTGGGTGTAGAGGGACTTCAGCTGGGTTGTTGGCCGCATGGCCTTCCTAGAGGAACAGCCCTCAATTCCTTTGAAGTATTTCACCGGTGTTTTTCTGTTGGCCTCCGTTACCTCAGGAGTCCCTGGCTCATCTCCATCAGACTTCAAGCGTGCTCCAGTGAGGCCAGAACATCTCAAGGCCAGAGGCTGAGGGTCCTCGCTAGCACCCCAGCCCTCTCTATCCCTGGCTTCTCATCCCACAGCTTGTCACGGGCGAGCCTCGTATCATCCCCCTTCCCCATCCTGTCTAGTTCAAATTTCTGTCGATGAGCCCTGCTTGCTCACAGACAAAGACCCTCTTCCCCTTTTGAGAAAGGTGAACTCCATCCAATGCCAGCAAACCCGGTGCCACACAGGTCATCCCACTATCAAAAAACCCAAAATTGTGGCGCTGACACCAGCCACGCAGCCATGTATTAATAGGCTGCGTCCGCCTGTTTCTTCTAGTATCACTGCCTGCAACTGGAAGGAGAGACGGGAAAATGACCTGTGCTCCCGATTCCCTTACCAATTGTCCCAAGGCCCTGAAGTGTCTTTTCGTGGCACTTGGACTACGGGTCGCAACCTCGTTGCCATGCACGTGGAAGACCGGTAGCGCATGGTAGTCCGAGGACCGTACCAGGCTAGCAAGTTTCCTGCTGATGTCCTTAACCCCGGCCCCTGGAAGGCAGCAGACGTCTCTTAGAGGAGGGTCTGTCCAGTCTGTACCCCTCAGAATGGAATCACCTACAACTACAACCCTTCTTTTCTTCCTCGTGGAGGTGGTCGCAGTACGGCGGGTAGGTCTTTCTGACCCCGTCAGCGCCTGTTGCGTAGATGAGCCGTCCGTGTCCATATTAGCCACGCTTCCGAGCACCAGGTTTGTCCAGAGAGTTCCTTAACTTCTCGCCATCCTCTTTGAATTTGGGACTTAACGCTACGGGTGTGGCCGACGGCTGTCCCTATGGGCAGTGCTTCAACAGGGATGTTACCAGGGCGCCTTCTGTTGTCATCGGCCCCCAAGAACACCTTGGCGGATGCTCCTCAGGGCTTGCAGTGCACCATCTCCAGGCACCACGGCATCCCCTTCTCCAGCCCCCCTCGCACAGGGCTCCAGGAGGGAAGAGCCCCAGTGCTGTGCTGCCTGATGACCATCAAGCCCTCCTGGGCCCGCAAAGCACCGATCGTGCATTTGAGGAGACGGAAGCGGGCTGCGGGGAGGCTGCACACGCCCACAAGTTCCTGCAGTGATTGGACTTTCTCCGTGCTTAGGGATTTGGCCTTGTTTTTTTGATTTTGTTTTTTTATCCCTTTGTCCCGAGAGCAAGTGGCACCGGTTGCCAAGGCTGTCTGCCTTTCCCCACCCTCCCTGAACGAAAAGATCTGCATGGCTGGGCAGAGAAGCTGGGAGCAGGAAGAAGGGCTAGCAGTAACAAGAGACGGGAGCCAAAGGCCTGATGATGTCGTCTGTTATTGCAGGCCCCTGGGCTCCCGTGGTTCGAGTGGCGCCCGGCAGGGGCTGTGGGGACCCCAAGTCCCTGCGTTTGATGAAGAGCTCTCCAAAGTGCCCCAAAGAAGAGTCCAGGAGGATGGCAGGGCACCTTCCCGCACCACGTCCTGCTCAGGAGAGAGCCTGACGCAGCCTCTGGGGGGGACAGGCGAGTCCCTCTCAGGGCACTGCATCGCCTGGCTCCTGGCGGGGACTCGAGAGACACGACATCTCTGGGTGCCACTGACGGTCCTGGGCAGGGAGATGGCCTTGGAGCCGTGCCGCTGGGCGGCAGATGCGGTGGGGCTTGTGCCTGTCCTGACAGCCCGCGGGGAAATGCCCGGCCAGGCCCCGCAAGCGCAGTGGCCGTGGATGGGGAGGCGGGATGCTGCCGGCACGGCACGTGGCCGTCTTCTTCGTGGTCCCGGAGCTGCACTGCCGGCAGTTCCCACCCGTGAGCGCCCAGACCGAGCCGAGGTTTGACTCGGAACAGGCTCCCGCTTCTTCCCAAAGCTGCTCCAATGGCTCGCGGCAGGCACAGTCGCTGGGGTGCTTGGTGCTGTGTCCCCCGTCACCCTGCAGACTCCAGACGCAGCCCGGCCCAAGGGGCATCGGGAACTGAACACAAAGACCCTTCTAAAGAAGCGACCATGTCCTGTGAAGTCTCCACAGGGTGCGTGCAGTGCAACCACCTTTGGCAAGGGGACAGCCAGGGCTCGGGGCTGGAGGCAGCCGTGGGCTTCGATCCCCCCTGGGTAGAACGGGATCCCTGAGAGTCAGCCAGGTGCTGCCTGGGACCCTCTGTGGGAGGAAGAAGGGGAGCGCCGAGGGATGGCCAGCAGTGCTGGGGTGAGGGGAGAGCCCGTGGGACTTTGTGCTGCAGCCTCCCAGGGAGGCAGGAGGCGTTTTTGAAGTGAACCCTCTTGTCGCGTGTGCTTGGAGACGTCAGCCACGGCCATAGTGACCTGACGGGACCGCGGGGAGACGCGGCCGAGGGGTCGGTGACCGGAGTGAAACACCGATGCTGAGCTGAAGGCAAGAGATGGGGCATGGAATGGACAGTGGCATTGCAGTGACACCACATATGTGCTTGAGCACTGTGGGAGAGGATGGCCCGTGGTGACTTCGCCAAGGGAAGGCCGGTGACGTCGCTGAGCGATGGACGGTGACATCACCGAGCAATGGATTGTGACCACGCATCCCTCGCTGCTTGTATCCGGGCGCCGAGTCTGACCCAGTCGGTTTTTGCCCGCACGCCAGCTGAGCGAGGACGCGAGGTTGGTGTGTTCTGCGAGGCGGTTCCTGGTGCTGAGGTCGAGTTCGGGGAGTTCTTCAGTGCAACTCTCAGTGCGCGACCCCAGAGCCATTGGAGGTTTTTGCCCGGCCCTGGCTCGTTCAGGCAGCCGGGACACCCAGGCGGAGCGTTTGCAGCAGCAGAGGTGAGCTGAGAGGGGAAATCTCACCCTGGGCAGCCGGGAGGCTCTCCTTCTTGAGGGGCCTGGGCGTTGCTTCCAGCCCTGCCCGGACCAGCGATGGACTGTGGCCTCTCTTCCTTTCCTAGCGTGACACCCGCTGCTGCAGCGCCAGCGAGAGGGAGCAGCGTGACATCCCCAGCTCCCCACAGCCCACCGCCGCACGTGGAGAGCATGGCCGCGGAGCTGGACACCCGCTGTCCAATCTGCCTGGACAGCTGGGAGGAGGCCAGCTACGTCCTGCCGTGCCTCCACCAGTTCTGCTACACCTGCATCGTGCGGTGGGCTGAGACCAAGCCCGAGTGCCCCCTCTGCAAGAGGAGGGTGACTTCCATCTTGCACTCGGTGCGGGCGGACGACGACTATGAGGAGCGGGTCATTCCACCACCCGTACCGCTGGTCGTCGTCCCATTGACTGCAGGGGCTCCCGGACACCCAGCCGTCCACGGCCTCCATCAGCCTGCAGCGGCCCGGCCACCGGCCGCGGGGCCGCTGCCCAGGGCTCCAGTGGGCGGCTTCCATGCCTCCACCTGGGCGTCCATCTTCCGCGTCCACCCCGCTGTCCTCCAGCCCCTGCTGCCCTGGCTGCGCCAGGAGCTGGGGCAGCTCTTGGAAGATGCCCAGGAGGCAGCATCAGCGCAGAGACTCATCATCTCCAGCCTGCGCCGCTTCGGCCTCATCGAAGACTCTCTGGTCCGGGTGCTGCAGGCCTCCCTGGGCGGGCGCACGAGGAGCTTTGTCCAGCAGCTCATCGACACCGTCGTGCGCCTGTGCAGCGGGGAGGTGCGACGTCAGCTGGGCCTGGAGGACACCCCTGCTGCTGGGGAGCAGGAGAGCAGCCATGATCCGGCTCCGGGCCCTGCTGCCTCCCACGGGGAGCCTCCTGCCCCCAGCCCAGCTCTTCGGGGGGGTCCCAGCAGCCCCCCCAACGCTCCCCATTCCACCCACGGGGAGCAAGAAGAACTGCAGGAGGACGCCGAGGAGGCTGTGCCCGGGCCCTCCACTTCCAGCCGGGGCAGCCAACGCTCCCCTGGGAGGCCCCGGCGAGCCCCGAAGAGGAGGGCTGGCAGCCCTGAGGAGCCCTCCCAGCCCCGCAAGAAGCCACCCCACCATCAGTGACGCTGGGAGGGTCCCTCAGGGCCTACCAAACCACAGCCGGACTGGCAGCTGGGTCTTCAGGCTGGTCCCCAAGAGGCCCCAGCCCCCTAATCCTCCTTATTACACAATAAAACAATAGCATGAAAAATGCAGAAAAGGTCCTAGCATTACTAACAATGCAGGTGGTGTTGCTGTCCACACCCATGTTGCTTTCTCCGAAATTCAGAGTCCTGACTTTGCTCTTCACCCGTCCCACTCCCCTCACACTGCAAACTCCACAAGCGCCTGATCAGTGCAGCCCTGCCTGCCTCCAATCTTGACATCGCCATTTAGCTCACTTGTGTTGGTGACCATCAGATCCAGTATTGCATCTCTCCTGGTCGGACTGTCTGTCACCCGCCTGCGGAAGCCACCCCCAATGCACTGCAGGAGACTCCCAGGTTGCCCACAGCTCCGCCGTGCTACTTTTCCAGCAGATGCCGGGGTGGATGAAGCCCTCCAGCAGGACAAGAGCCTGCGAGTGCGGTACCTCCTGTAGCTGGAGTAAGAAGGCTTCATCAATAGTCTCCCCCTCCTTGGGCAGCCCGTAGTAGACGCCAGTTGCCTTTGTTGCCCTGGTCTCTGATTGTTACCCATAAGCTTTCAACCTGCTCGTGGCTGTTCTTCAGAGACAGCTCTTCACACCCTATCCATCTCTTGATGGAGAGGGCAAGCCCTCCACCCTTCCATCCTCGTCTGTCCCTTCTGAACAGCCTGTAGCCACCCGTCGTCGCACTCCAGTCATGGGATCCGTTGCACCAAATTTCGGTGTTGGTCACTAGGTCGGAGCCTTCTAGCAGCACGGTGGCTTGCAGCTCCTCTTGGTGGTTGCCTGTGCCGCGAGCGTGGGTGTAGAGGGACTTCAGCTGGGTTGTTGGCCGCATGGCCTTCCTAGAGGAACAGCCCTCAATTCCTTTGAAGTATTTCACCGGTGTTTTTCTGTTGGCCTCCGTTACCTCAGGAGTCCCTGGCTCATCTCCATCAGACTTCAAGCGTGCTCCAGTGAGGCCAGAACATCTCAAGGCCAGAGGCTGAGGGTCCTCGCTAGCACCCCAGCCCTCTCTATCCCTGGCTTCTCATCCCACAGCTTGTCACGGGCGAGCCTCGTATCATCCCCCTTCCCCATCCTGTCTAGTTCAAATTTCTGTCAATGAGCCCTGCTTGCTCACAGACAAAGACCCTCTTCCCCTTTTGAGAAAGGTGAACTCCATCCAATGCCAGCAAACCCGGTGCCACGCAGGTCATCCCACTATCAAAAAACCCAAAATTGTGGCGCTGACACCAGCCACGCAGCCATGTATTAATAGGCTGCGTCCGCCTGTTTCTTCTAGTATCACTGCCTGCAACTGGAAGGAGAGACGGGAAAATGACCTGTGCTCCCGATTCCCTTACCAATTGTCCCAAGGCCCTGAAGTGTCTTTTCGTGGCACTTGGACTACGGGTCGCAACCTCGTTGCCATGCACGTGGAAGACCGGTAGCGCATGGTAGTCCGAGGACCGTACCAGGCTAGCAAGTTTCCTGCTGATGTCCTTAACCCCGGCCCCTGGAAGGCAGCAGACGTCTCTTAGAGGAGGGTCTGTCCAGTCTGTACCCCTCAGAATGGAATCACCTACAACTACAACCCTTCTTTTCTTCCTCGTGGAGGTGGTCGCAGTACGGCGGGTAGGTCTTTCTGACCCCGTCAGCGCCTGTTGCGTAGATGAGCCGTCCGTGTCCATATTAGCCACGCTTCCGAGCACCAGGTTTGTCCAGAGAGTTCCTTGACTTCTCGCCATCCTCTTTGAATTTGGGACTTAACGCTACAGGTGTGGCCGACGGCTGTCCCTATGGGCAGTGCTTCAACAGGGATGTTACCAGGGCGCCTTCTGTTGTCATCGGCCCCCAAGAACACCTTGGCGGATGCTCCTCAGGGCTTGCAGTGCACCATCTCCAGGCACCACGGCATCCCCTTCTCCAGCCCCCCTCGCACAGGGCTCCAGGAGGGAAGAGCCCCAGTGCTGTGCTGCCTGATGACCATCAAGCCCTCCTGGGCCCGCAAAGCACCGATCGTGCATTTGAGGAGACGGAAGCGGGCTGCGGGGAGGCTGCACACGCCCACAAGTTCCTGCAGTGATTGGACTTTCTCCGTGCTTAGGGATTTGGCCTTGTTTTTTTGATTTTGTTTTTTTATCCCTTTGTCCCGAGAGCAAGTGGCACCGGTTGCCAAGGCTGTCTGCCTTTCCCCACCCTCCCTGAACGAAAAGATCTGCATGGCTGGGCAGAGAAGCTGGGAGCAGGAAGAAGGGCTAGCAGTAACAAGAGACGGGAGCCAAAGGCCTGATGATGTCGTCTGTTATTGCAGGCCCCTGGGCTCCCGTGGTTCGAGTGGCGCCCGGCAGGGGCTGTGGGGACCCCAAGTCCCTGCGTTTGATGAAGAGCTCTCCAAAGTGCCCCAAAGAAGAGTCCAGGAGGATGGCAGGGCACCTTCCCGCACCACGTCCTGCTCAGGAGAGAGCCTGACGCAGCCTCTGGGGGGGACAGGCGAGTCCCTCTCAGGGCACTGCATCGCCTGGCTCCTGGCGGGGACTCGAGAGACACGACATCTCTGGGTGCCACTGACGGTCCTGGGCAGGGAGATGGCCTTGGAGCCGTGCCGCTGGGCGGCAGATGCGGTGGGGCTTGTGCCTGTCCTGACAGCCCGCGGGGAAATGCCCGGCCAGGCCCCGCAAGCGCAGTGGCCGTGGATGGGGAGGCGGGATGCTGCCGGCACGGCACGTGGCCGTCTTCTTCGTGGTCCCGGAGCTGCACTGCCGGCAGTTCCCACCCGTGAGCGCCCAGACCGAGCCGAGGTTTGACTCGGAACAGGCTCCCGCTTCTTCCCAAAGCTGCTCCAATGGCTCGCGGCAGGCACAGTCGCTGGGGTGCTTGGTGCTGTGTCCCCCGTCACCCTGCAGACTCCAGACGCAGCCCGGCCCAAGGGGCATCGGGAACTGAACACAAAGACCCTTCTAAAGAAGCGACCATGTCCTGTGAAGTCTCCACAGGGTGCGTGCAGTGCAACCACCTTTGGCAAGGGGACAGCCAGGGCTCGGGGCTGGAGGCAGCCGTGGGCTTCGATCCCCCCTGGGTAGAACGGGATCCCTGAGAGTCAGCCAGGTGCTGCCTGGGACCCTCTGTGGGAGGAAGAAGGGGAGCGCCGAGGGATGGCCAGCAGTGCTGGGGTGAGGGGAGAGCCCGTGGGACTTTGTGCTGCAGCCTCCCAGGGAGGCAGGAGGCGTTTTTGAAGTGAACCCTCTTGTCGCGTGTGCTTGGAGACGTCAGCCACGGCCATAGTGACCTGACGGGACCGCGGGGAGACGCGGTCGAGGGGTCGGTGACCGGAGTGAAACACCGATGCTGAGCTGAAGGCAAGAGATGGGGCATGGAATGGACAGTGGCATTGCAGTGACACCACATATGTGCTTGAGCACTGTGGGAGAGGATGGCCCGTGGTGACTTCGCCAAGGGAAGGCCGGTGACGTCGCTGAGCGATGGACGGTGACATCACCGAGCAATGGATTGTGACCACGCATCCCTCGCTGCTTGTATCCGGGCGCCGAGTCTGACCCAGTCGGTTTTTGCCCGCACGCCAGCTGAGCGAGGACGCGAGGTTGGTGTGTTCTGCGAGGCGGTTCCTGGTGCTGAGGTCGAGTTCGGGGAGTTCTTCAGTGCAACTCTCAGTGCGCGACCCCAGAGCCATTGGAGGTTTTTGCCCGGCCCTGGCTCGTTCAGGCAGCCGGGACACCCAGGCGGAGCGTTTGCAGCAGCAGAGGTGAGCTGAGAGGGGAAATCTCACCCTGGGCAGCCGGGAGGCTCTCCTTCTTGAGGGGCCTGGGCGTTGCTTCCAGCCCTGCCCGGACCAGCGATGGACTGTGGCCTCTCTTCCTTTCCTAGCGTGACACCCGCTGCTGCAGCGCCAGCGAGAGGGAGCAGCGTGACATCCCCAGCTCCCCACAGCCCACCGCCGCACGTGGAGAGCATGGCCGCGGAGCTGGACACCCGCTGTCCAATCTGCCTGGACAGCTGGGAGGAGGCCAGCTACGTCCTGCCGTGCCTCCACCAGTTCTGCTACACCTGCATCGTGCGGTGGGCTGAGACCAAGCCCGAGTGCCCCCTCTGCAAGAGGAGGGTGACTTCCATCTTGCACTCGGTGCGGGCGGACGACGACTATGAGGAGCGGGTCGTTCCACCACCCGTACCGCTGGTCGTCGTCCCATTGACTGCAGGGGCTCCCGGACACCCAGCCGTCCACGGCCTCCATCAGCCTGCAGCGGCCCGGCCACCGGCCGCGGGGCCGCTGCCCAGGGCTCCAGTGGGCGGCTTCCATGCCTCCACCTGGGCGGCCATCTTCCGCGTCCACCCCGCTGTCCTCCAGCCCCTGCTGCCCTGGCTGCGCCAGGAGCTGGGGCAGCTCTTGGAAGATGCCCAGGAGGCAGCATCAGCGCAGAGACTCATCATCTCCAGCCTGCGCCGCTTCGGCCTCATCGAAGACTCTCTGGTCCGGGTGCTGCAGGCCTCCCTGGGCGGGCGCACGAGGAGCTTTGTCCAGCAGCTCATCGACACCGTCGTGCGCCTGTGCAGCGGGGAGGTGCGACGTCAGCTGGGCCTGGAGGACACCCCTGCTGCTGGGGAGCAGGAGAGCAGCCATGATCCGGCTCCGGGCCCTGCTGCCTCCCACGGGGAGCCTCCTGCCCCCAGCCCAGCTCTTCGGGGGGGTCCCAGCAGCCCCCCCAACGCTCCCCATTCCACCCACGGGGAGCAAGAAGAACTGCAGGAGGACGCCGAGGAGGCTGTGCCCGGGCCCTCCACTTCCAGCCGGGGCAGCCAACGCTCCCCTGGGAGGCCCCGGCGAGCCCCGAAGAGGAGGGCTGGCAGCCCTGAGGAGCCCTCCCAGCCCCGCAAGAAGCCACCCCACCATCAGTGACGCTGGGAGGGTCCCTCAGGGCCTACCAAACCACAGCCGGACTGGCAGCTGGGTCTTCAGGCTGGTCCCCAAGAGGCCCCAGCCCCCTAATCCTCCTTATTACACAATAAAACAATAGCATGAAAAATGCAGAAAAGGTCCTAGCATTACTAACAATGCAGGTGGTGTTGCTGTCCACACCCATGTTGCTTTCTCCGAAATTCAGAGTCCTGACTTTGCTCTTCACCCGTCCCACTCCCCTCACACTGCAAACTCCACAAGCGCCTGATCAGTGCAGCCCTGCCTGCCTCCAATCTTGACATCGCCATTTAGCTCACTTGTGTTGGTGACCATCAGATCCAGTATTGCATCTCTCCTGGTCGGACTGTCTGTCACCCGCCTGCGGAAGCCACCCCCAATGCACTGCAGGAGACTCCCAGGTTGCCCACAGCTCCGCCGTGCTACTTTTCCAGCAGATGCCGGGGTGGATGAAGCCCTCCAGCAGGACAAGAGCCTGCGAGTGCGGTACCTCCTGTAGCTGGAGTAAGAAGGCTTCATCAATAGTCTCCCCCTCCTTGGGCAGCCCGTAGTAGACACCAGTTGCCTTTGTTGCCCTGGTCTCTGATTGTTACCCATAAGCTTTCAACCTGCTCGTGGCTGTTCTTCAGAGACAGCTCTTCACACCCTATCCATCTCTTGATGGAGAGGGCAAGCCCTCCACCCTTCCATCCTCGTCTGTCCCTTCTGAACAGCCTGTAGCCACCCGTCGTCGCACTCCAGTCATGGGATCCGTTGCACCAAATTTCGGTGTTGGTCACTAGGTCGGAGCCTTCTAGCAGCACGGTGGCTTGCAGCTCCTCTTGGTGGTTGCCTGTGCCGCGAGCGTGGGTGTAGAGGGACTTCAGCTGGGTTGTTGGCCGCATGGCCTTCCTAGAGGAACAGCCCTCAATTCCTTTGAAGTATTTCACCGGTGTTTTTCTGTTGGCCTCCGTTACCTCAGGAGTCCCTGGCTCATCTCCATCAGACTTCAAGCGTGCTCCAGTGAGGCCAGAACATCTCAAGGCCAGAGGCTGAGGGTCCTCGCTAGCACCCCAGCCCTCTCTATCCCTGGCTTCTCATCCCACAGCTTGTCACGGGCGAGCCTCGTATCATCCCCCTTCCCCATCCTGTCTAGTTCAAATTTCTGTCGATGAGCCCTGCTTGCTCACAGACAAAGACCCTCTTCCCCTTTTGAGAAAGGTGAACTCCATCCAATGCCAGCAAACCCGGTGCCACGCAGGTCATCCCACTATCAAAAAACCCAAAATTGTGGCGCTGACACCAGCCACGCAGCCATGTATTAATAGGCTGCGTCCGCCTGTTTCTTCTAGTATCACTGCCTGCAACTGGAAGGAGAGACGGGAAAATGACCTGTGCTCCCGATTCCCTTACCAATTGTCCCAAGGCCCTGAAGTGTCTTTTCGTGGCACTTGGACTACGGGTCGCAACCTCGTTGCCACGCACGTGGAAGACCGGTAGCGCATGGTAGTCCGAGGACCGTACCAGGCTAGCAAGTTTCCTGCTGATGTCCTTAACCCCGGCCCCTGGAAGGCAGCAGACGTCTCTTAGAGGAGGGTCTGTCCAGTCTGTACCCCTCAGAATGGAATCACCTACAACTACAACCCTTCTTTTCTTCCTCGTGGAGGTGGTCGCAGTACGGCGGGTAGGTCTTTCTGACCCCGTCAGCGCCTGTTGCGTAGATGAGCCGTCCGTGTCCATATTAGCCACGCTTCCGAGCACCAGGTTTGTCCAGAGAGTTCCTTGACTTCTCGCCATCCTCTTTGAATTTGGGACTTAACGCTACGGGTGTGGCCGACGGCTGTCCCTATGGGCAGTGCTTCAACAGGGATGTTACCAGGGCGCCTTCTGTTGTCATCGGCCCCCAAGAACACCTTGGCGGATGCTCCTCAGGGCTTGCAGTGCACCATCTCCAGGCACCACGGCATCCCCTTCTCCAGCCCCCCTCGCACAGGGCTCCAGGAGGGAAGAGCCCCAGTGCTGTGCTGCCTGATGACCATCAAGCCCTCCTGGGCCCGCAAAGCACCGATCGTGCATTTGAGGAGACGGAAGCGGGCTGCGGGGAGGCTGCACACGCCCACAAGTTCCTGCAGTGATTGGACTTTCTCCGTGCTTAGGGATTTGGCCTTGTTTTTTTGATTTTGTTTTTTTATCCCTTTGTCCCGAGAGCAAGTGGCACCGGTTGCCAAGGCTGTCTGCCTTTCCCCACCCTCCCTGAACGAAAAGATCTGCATGGCTGGGCAGAGAAGCTGGGAGCAGGAAGAAGGGCTAGCAGTAACAAGAGACGGGAGCCAAAGGCCTGATGATGTCGTCTGTTATTGCAGGCCCCTGGGCTCCCGTGGTTCGAGTGGCGCCCGGCAGGGGCTGTGGGGACCCCAAGTCCCTGCGTTTGATGAAGAGCTCTCCAAAGTGCCCCAAAGAAGAGTCCAGGAGGATGGCAGGGCACCTTCCCGCACCACGTCCTGCTCAGGAGAGAGCCTGACGCAGCCTCTGGGGGGGACAGGCGAGTCCCTCTCAGGGCACTGCATCGCCTGGCTCCTGGCGGGGACTCGAGAGACACGACATCTCTGGGTGCCACTGACGGTCCTGGGCAGGGAGATGGCCTTGGAGCCGTGCCGCTGGGCGGCAGATGCGGTGGGGCTTGTGCCTGTCCTGACAGCCCGCGGGGAAATGCCCGGCCAGGCCCCGCAAGCGCAGTGGCCGTGGATGGGGAGGCGGGATGCTGCCGGCACGGCACGTGGCCGTCTTCTTCGTGGTCCCGGAGCTGCACTGCCGGCAGTTCCCACCCGTGAGCGCCCAGACCGAGCCGAGGTTTGACTCGGAACAGGCTCCCGCTTCTTCCCAAAGCTGCTCCAATGGCTCGCGGCAGGCACAGTCGCTGGGGTGCTTGGTGCTGTGTCCCCCGTCACCCTGCAGACTCCAGACGCAGCCCGGCCCAAGGGGCATCGGGAACTGAACACAAAGACCCTTCTAAAGAAGCGACCATGTCCTGTGAAGTCTCCACAGGGTGCGTGCAGTGCAACCACCTTTGGCAAGGGGACAGCCAGGGCTCGGGGCTGGAGGCAGCCGTGGGCTTCGATCCCCCCTGGGTAGAACGGGATCCCTGAGAGTCAGCCAGGTGCTGCCTGGGACCCTCTGTGGGAGGAAGAAGGGGAGCGCCGAGGGATGGCCAGCAGTGCTGGGGTGAGGGGAGAGCCCGTGGGACTTTGTGCTGCAGCCTCCCAGGGAGGCAGGAGGCGTTTTTGAAGTGAACCCTCTTGTCGCGTGTGCTTGGAGACGTCAGCCACGGCCATAGTGACCTGACGGGACCGCGGGGAGACGCGGTCGAGGGGTCGGTGACCGGAGTGAAACACCGATGCTGAGCTGAAGGCAAGAGATGGGGCATGGAATGGACAGTGGCATTGCAGTGACACCACATATGTGCTTGAGCACTGTGGGAGAGGATGGCCCATGGTGACTTCGCCAAGGGAAGGCCGGTGACGTCGCTGAGCGATGGACGGTGACATCACCGAGCAATGGATTGTGACCACGCATCCCTCGCTGCTTGTATCCGGGCGCCGAGTCTGACCCAGTCGGTTTTTGCCCGCACGCCAGCTGAGCGAGGACGCGAGGTTGGTGTGTTCTGCGAG
Organism: Columba livia; assembly: GCF_036013475.1. Lineage (NCBI taxonomy): Eukaryota > Metazoa > Chordata > Aves > Columbiformes > Columbidae > Columba > Columba livia. Next base: position 21,070,464 of record NC_088642.1, read on the forward strand.
GCGGTTCCTGGTGCTGAGGTCGAGTTCGGGGAGTTCTTCAGTGCAACTCTCAGTGCGCGACCCCAGAGCCATTGGAGGTTTTTGCCCGGCCCTGGCTCGTTCAGGCAGCCGGGACACCCAGGCGGAGCGTTTGCAGCAGCAGAGGTGAGCTGAGAGGGGAAATCTCACCCTGGGCAGCCGGGAGGCTCTCCTTCTTGAGGGGCCTGGGCGTTGCTTCCAGCCCTGCCCGGACCAGCGATGGACTGTGGCCTCTCTTCCTTTCCTAGCGTGACACCCGCTGCTGCAGCGCCAGCGAGAGGGAGCAGCGTGACATCCCCAGCTCCCCACAGCCCACCGCCGCACGTGGAGAGCATGGCCGCGGAGCTGGACACCCGCTGTCCAATCTGCCTGGACAGCTGGGAGGAGGCCAGCTACGTCCTGCCGTGCCTCCACCAGTTCTGCTACACCTGCATCGTGCGGTGGGCTGAGACCAAGCCCGAGTGCCCCCTCTGCAAGAGGAGGGTGACTTCCATCTTGCACTCGGTGCGGGCGGACGACGACTATGAGGAGCGGGTCGTTCCACCACCCGTACCGCTGGTCGTCGTCCCATTGACTGCAGGGGCTCCCGGACACCCAGCCGTCCACGGCCTCCATCAGCCTGCAGCGGCCCGGCCACCGGCCGCGGGGCCGCTGCCCAGGGCTCCAGTGGGCGGCTTCCATGCCTCCACCTGGGCGGCCATCTTCCGCGTCCACCCCGCTGTCCTCCAGCCCCTGCTGCCCTGGCTGCGCCAGGAGCTGGGGCAGCTCTTGGAAGATGCCCAGGAGGCAGCATCAGCGCAGAGACTCATCATCTCCAGCCTGCGCCGCTTCGGCCTCATCGAAGACTCTCTGGTCCGGGTGCTGCAGGCCTCCCTGGGCGGGCGCACGAGGAGCTTTGTCCAGCAGCTCATCGACACCGTCGTGCGCCTGTGCAGCGGGGAGGTGCGACGTCAGCTGGGCCTGGAGGACACCCCTGCTGCTGGGGAGCAGGAGAGCAGCCATGATCCGGCTCCGGGCCCTGCTGCCTCCCACGGGGAGCCTCCTGCCCCCAGCCCAGCTCTTCGGGGGGGTCCCAGCAGCCCCCCCAACGCTCCCCATTCCACCCACGGGGAGCAAGAAGAACTGCAGGAGGACGCCGAGGAGGCTGTGCCCGGGGCCCTCCACTTCCAGCCGGGGCAGCCAACGCTCCCCTGGGAGGCCCCGGCGAGCCCGAAGAGGAGGGCTGGCAGCCCTGAGGAGCCCTCCCAGCCCCGCAAGAAGCCACCCCACCATCAGTGACGCTGGGAGGGTCCCTCAGGGCCTACCAAACCACAGCCGGACTGGCAGCTGGGTCTTCAGGCTGGTCCCCAAGAGGCCCCAGCCCCCTAATCCTCCTTATTACACAATAAAACAATAGCATGAAAAATGCAGAAAAGGTCCTAGCATTACTAACAATGCAGGTGGTGTTGCTGTCCACACCCATGTTGCTTTCTCCGAAATTCAGAGTCCTGACTTTGCTCTTCACCCGTCCCACTCCCCTCACACTGCAAACTCCACAAGCGCCTGATCAGTGCAGCCCTGCCTGCCTCCAATCTTGACATCGCCATTTAGCTCACTTGTGTTGGTGACCATCAGATCCAGTATTGCATCTCTCCTGGTCGGACTGTCTGTCACCCGCCTGCGGAAGCCACCCCCAATGCACTGCAGGAGACTCCCAGGTTGCCCACAGCTCCGCCGTGCTACTTTTCCAGCAGATGCCGGGGTGGATGAAGCCCTCCAGCAGGACAAGAGCCTGCGAGTGCGGTACCTCCTGTAGCTGGAGTAAGAAGGCTTCATCAATAGTCTCCCCCTCCTTGGGCAGCCCGTAGTAGACACCAGTTGCCTTTGTTGCCCTGGTCTCTGATTGTTACCCATAAGCTTTCAACCTGCTCGTGGCTGTTCTTCAGAGACAGCTCTTCACACCCTATCCATCTCTTGATGGAGAGGGCAAGCCCTCCACCCTTCCATCCTCGTCTGTCCCTTCTGAACAGCCTGTAGCCACCCGTCGTCGCACTCCAGTCATGGGATCCGTTGCACCAAATTTCGGTGTTGGTCACTAGGTCGGAGCCTTCTAGCAGCACGGTGGCTTGCAGCTCCTCTTGGTGGTTGCCTGTGCCGCGAGCGTGGGTGTAGAGGGACTTCAGCTGGGTTGTTGGCCGCATGGCCTTCCTAGAGGAACAGCCCTCAATTCCTTTGAAGTATTTCACCGGTGTTTTTCTGTTGGCCTCCGTTACCTCAGGAGTCCCTGGCTCATCTCCATCAGACTTCAAGCGTGCTCCAGTGAGGCCAGAACATCTCAAGGCCAGAGGCTGAGGGTCCTCGCTAGCACCCCAGCCCTCTCTATCCCTGGCTTCTCATCCCACAGCTTGTCACGGGCGAGCCTCGTATCATCCCCCTTCCCCATCCTGTCTAGTTCAAATTTCTGTCGATGAGCCCTGCTTGCTCACAGACAAAGACCCTCTTCCCCTTTTGAGAAAGGTGAACTCCATCCAATGCCAGCAAACCCGGTGCCACGCAGGTCATCCCACTATCAAAAAACCCAAAATTGTGGCGCTGACACCAGCCACGCAGCCATGTATTAATAGGCTGCGTCCGCCTGTTTCTTCTAGTATCACTGCCTGCAACTGGAAGGAGAGACGGGAAAATGACCTGTGCTCCCGATTCCCTTACCAATTGTCCCAAGGCCCTGAAGTGTCTTTTCGTGGCACTTGGACTACGGGTCGCAACCTCGTTGCCACGCACGTGGAAGACCGGTAGCGCATGGTAGTCCGAGGACCGTACCAGGCTAGCAAGTTTCCTGCTGATCTCCTTAACCCCGGCCCCTGGAAGGCAGCAGACGTCTCTTAGAGGAGGGTCTGTCCAGTCTGTACCCCTCAGAATGGAATCACCTACAACTACAACCCTTCTTTTCTTCCTCGTGGAGGTGGTCGCAGTACGGCGGGTAGGTCTTTCTGACCCCGTCAGCGCCTGTTGCATAGATGAGCCGTCCGTGTCCATATTAGCCACGCTTCCGAGCACCAGATTTGTCCAGAGAGTTCCTTGACTTCTCGCCATCCTCTTTGAATTTGGGACTTAACGCTACGGGTGTGGCCGACGGCTGTCCCTGTGGGCAGTGCTTCAACAGGGATGTTACCAGGGCGCCTTCTGTTGTCATCGGCCCCCAAGAACACCTTGGCAGCTGCTCCTCAGGGCTTGCAGTGCACCATCTCCAGGCACCACGGCATCCCCTTCTCCAGCCCCCCTCGCACAGGGCTCCAGGAGGGAAGAGCCCCAGTGCTGTGCTGCCTGATGACCATCAAGCCCTCCTGGGCCCGCAAAGCACCGATCGTGCATTTGAGGAGACGGAAGCGGGCTGCGGGGAGGCTGCACACGCCCACAAGTTCCTGCAGTGATTGGACTTTCTCCGTGCTTAGGGATTTGGCCTTGTTTTTTTGATTTTGTTTTTTTATCCCTTTGTCCCGAGAGCAAGTGGCACCGGTTGCCAAGGCTGTCTGCCTTTCCCCACCCTCCCTGAACGAAAAGATCTGCATGGCTGGGCAGAGAAGCTGGGAGCAGGAAGAAGGGCTAGCAGTAACAAGAGACGGGAGCCAAAGGCCTGATGATGTCGTCTGTTATTGCAGGCCCCTGGGCTCCCGTGGTTCGAGTGGCGCCCGGCAGGGGCTGTGGGGACCCCAAGTCCCTGCGTTTGATGAAGAGCTCTCCAAAGTGCCCCAAAGAAGAGTCCAGGAGGATGGCAGGGCACCTTCCCGCACCACGTCCTGCTCAGGAGAGAGCCTGACGCAGCCTCTGGGGGGGACAGGCGAGTCCCTCTCAGGGCACTGCATCGCCTGGCTCCTGGCGGGGACTCGAGAGACACGACATCTCTGGGTGCCACTGACGGTCCTGGGCAGGGAGATGGCCTTGGAGCCGTGCCGCTGGGCGGCAGATGCGGTGGGGCTTGTGCCTGTCCTGACAGCCCGCGGGGAAATGCCCGGCCAGGCCCCGCAAGTGCAGTGGCCGTGGATGGGGAGGTGGGATGCTGCCGGCACGGCACGTGGCCGTCTTCTTCGTGGTCCCGGAGCTGCACTGCCGGCAGTTCCCACCCGTGAGCGCCCAGACCGAGCCGAGGTTTGACTCGGAACAGGCTCCCGCTTCTTCCCAAAGCTGCTCCAATGGCTCGCGGCAGGCACAGTCGCTGGGGTGCTTGGTGCTGTGTCCCCCGTCACCCTGCAGACTCCAGACGCAGCCCGGCCCAAGGGGCATCGGGAACTGAACACAAAGACCCTTCTAAAGAAGGGACCATGTCCTGTGAAGTCTCCACAGGGTGCGTGCAGTGCAACCACCTTTGGCAAGGGGACAGCCAGGGCTCGGGGCTGGAGGCAGCCGTGGGCTTCGATCCCCCCTGGGTAGAACGGGATCCCTGAGAGTCAGCCAGGTGCTGCCTGGGACCCTCTGTGGGGGGAAGAAGGGGAGCGCCGAGGGATGGCCAGCAGTGCTGGGGTGAGGGGAGAGCCCGTGGGACTTTGTGCTGCAGCCTCCCAGGGAGGCAGGAGGCGTTTTTGAAGTGAACCCTCTTGTCGCGTGTGCTTGGAGACGTCAGCCACGGCCATAGTGACCTGACGGGACCGCGGGGAGACGCGGTCGAGGGGTCGGTGACCGGAGTGAAACACCGATGCTGAGCTGAAGGCAAGAGATGGGGCATGGAATGGACAGTGGCATTGCAGTGACACCACATATGTGCTTGAGCACTGTGGGAGAGGATGGCCCGTGGTGACTTCGCCAAGGGAAGGCCGGTGACGTCGCTGAGCGATGGACGGTGACATCACCGAGCAATGGATTGTGACCACGCATCCCTCGCTGCTTGTATCCGGGCGCCGAGTCTGACCCAGTCGGTTTTTGCCCGCACGCCAGCTGAGCGAGGACGCGAGGTTGGTGTGTTCTGCGAGGCGGTTCCTGGTGCTGAGGTCGAGTTCGGGGAGTTCTTCAGTGCAACTCTCAGTGCGCGACCCCAGAGCCATTGGAGGTTTTTGCCCGGCCCTGGCTCGTTCAGGCAGCCGGGACACCCAGGCGGAGCGTTTGCAGCAGCAGAGGTGAGCTGAGAGGGGAAATCTCACCCTGGGCAGCCGGGAGGCTCTCCTTCTTGAGGGGCCTGGGCGTTGCTTCCAGCCCTGCCCGGACCAGCGATGGACTGTGGCCTCTCTTCCTTTCCTAGCGTGACACCCGCTGCTGCAGCGCCAGCGAGAGGGAGCAGCGTGACATCCCCAGCTCCCCACAGCCCACCGCCGCACGTGGAGAGCATGGCCGCGGAGCTGGACACCCGCTGTCCAATCTGCCTGGACAGCTGGGAGGAGGCCAGCTACGTCCTGCCGTGCCTCCACCAGTTCTGCTACACCTGCATCGTGCGGTGGGCTGAGACCAAGCCCGAGTGCCCCCTCTGCAAGAGGAGGGTGACTTCCATCTTGCACTCGGTGCGGGCGGACGACGACTATGAGGAGCGGGTCGTTCCACCACCCGTACCGCTGGTCGTCGTCCCATTGACTGCAGGGGCTCCCGGACACCCAGCCGTCCACGGCCTCCATCAGCCTGCAGCGGCCCGGCCACCGGCCGCGGGGCCGCTGCCCAGGGCTCCAGTGGGCGGCTTCCATGCCTCCACCTGGGCGTCCATCTTCCGCGTCCACCCCGCTGTCCTCCAGCCCCTGCTGCCCTGGCTGCGCCAGGAGCTGGGGCAGCTCTTGGAAGATGCCCAGGAGGCAGCATCAGCGCAGAGACTCATCATCTCCAGCCTGCGCCGCTTCGGCCTCATCGAAGAGTCTCTGGTCCGGGTGCTGCAGGCCTCCCTGGGCGGGCGCACGAGGAGCTTTGTCCAGCAGCTCATCGACACCGTCGTGCGCCTGTGCAGCGGGGAGGTGCGACGTCAGCTGGGCCTGGAGGACACCCCTGCTGCTGGGGAGCAGGAGAGCAGCCATGATCCGGCTCCGGGCCCTGCTGCCTCCCACGGGGAGCCTCCTGCCCCCAGCCCAGCTCTTCGGGGGGGTCCCAGCAGCCCCCCCAACGCTCCCCATTCCACCCACGGGGAGCGAGAAGAACTGCAGGAGGACGCCGAGGAGGCTGTGCCCGGGCCCTCCACTTCCAGCCGGGGCAGCCAACGCTCCCCTGGGAGGCCCCGGCGAGCCCCGAAGAGGAGGGCTGGCAGCCCTGAGGAGCCCTCCCAGCCCCGCAAGAAGCCACCCCACCATCAGTGACGCTGGGAGGGTCCCTCAGGGCCTACCAAACCACAGCCGGACTGGCAGCTGGGTCTTCAGGCTGGTCCCCAAGAGGCCCCAGCCCCCTAATCCTCCTTATTACACAATAAAACAATAGCATGAAAAATGCAGAAAAGGTCCTAGCGTTACTAACAATGCAGGTGGTGTTGCTGTCCACACCCATGTTGCTTTCTCCGAAATTCAGAGTCCTGACTTTGCTCTTCACCCGTCCCACTCCCCTCACACTGCAAACTCCACAAGCGCCTGATCAGTGCAGCCCTGCCTGCCTCCAATCTTGACATCGCCATTTAGCTCACTTGTGTTGGTGACCATCAGATCCAGTATTGCATCTCTCCTGGTCGGACTGTCTGTCACCCGCCTGCGGAAGCCACCCCCAATGCACTGCAGGAGACTCCCAGGTTGCCCACAGCTCCGCCGTGCTACTTTTCCAGCAGATGCCGGGGTGGATGAAGCCCTCCAGCAGGACAAGAGCCTGCGAGTGCGGTACCTCCTGTAGCTGGAGTAAGAAGGCTTCATCAATAGTCTCCCCCTCCTTGGGCAGCCCGTAGTAGACACCAGTTGCCTTTGTTGCCCTGGTCTCTGATTGTTACCCATAAGCTTTCAACCTGCTCGTGGCTGTTCTTCAGAGACAGCTCTTCACACCCTATCCATCTCTTGATGGAGAGGGCAAGCCCTCCACCCTTCCATCCTCGTCTGTCCCTTCTGAACAGCCTGTAGCCACCCGTCGTCGCACTCCAGTCATGGGATCCGTTGCACCAAATTTCGGTGTTGGTCACTAGGTCGGAGCCTTCTAGCAGCACGGTGGCTTGCAGCTCCTCTTGGTGGTTGCCTGTGCTGCGAGCGTGGGTGTAGAGGGACTTCAGCTGGGTTGTTGGCCGCATGGCCTTCCTAGAGGAACAGCCCTCAATTCCTTTGAAGTATTTCACCGGTGTTTTTCTGTTGGCCTCCGTTACCTCAGGAGTCCCTGGCTCATCTCCATCAGACTTCAAGCGTGCTCCAGTGAGGCCAGAACATCTCAAGGCCAGAGGCTGAGGGTCCTCGCTAGCACCCCAGCCCTCTCTATCCCTGGCTTCTCATCCCACAGCTTGTCACGGGCGAGCCTCGTATCATCCCCCTTCCCCATCCTGTCTAGTTCAAATTTCTGTCGATGAGCCCTGCTTGCTCACAGACAAAGACCCTCTTCCCCTTTTGAGAAAGGTGAACTCCACCCAATGCCAGCAAACCCGGTGCCACGCAGGTCATCCCACTATCAAAAAACCCAAAATTGTGGCGCTGACACCAGCCACGCAGCCATGTATTAATAGGCTGCGTCCGCCTGTTTCTTCTAGTATCACTGCCTGCAACTGGAAGGAGAGACGGGAAAATGACCTGTGCTCCCGATTCCCTTACCAATTGTCCCAAGGCCCTGAAGTGTCTTTTCGTGGCACTTGGACTACGGGTCGCAACCTCGTTGCCACGCACGTGGAAGACCGGTAGCGCATGGTAGTCCGAGGACCGTACCAGGCTAGCAAGTTTCCTGCTGATGTCCTTAACCCCGGCCCCTGGAAGGCAGCAGACGTCTCTTAGAGGAGGGTCTGTCCAGTCTGTACCCCTCAGAATGGAATCACCTACAACTACAACCCTTCTTTTCTTCCTCGTGGAGGTGGTCGCAGTACGGCGGGTAGGTCTTTCTGACCCCGTCAGCGCCTGTTGCGTAGATGAGCCGTCCGTGTCCATATTAGCCACGCTTCCGAGCACCAGATTTGTCCAGAGAGTTCCTTGACTTCTCGCCATCCTCTTTGAATTTGGGACTTAACGCTACGGGTGTGGCCGACGGCTGTCCCTATGGGCAGTGCTTCAACAGGGATGTTACCAGGGCGCCTTCTGTTGTCATCGGCCCCCAAGAACACCTTGGCGGATGCTCCTCAGGGCTTGCAGTGCACCATCTCCAGGCACCACGGCATCCCCTTCTCCAGCCCCCCTCGCACAGGGCTCCAGGAGGGAAGAGCCCCAGTGCTGTGCTGCCTGATGACCATCAAGCCCTCCTGGGCCCGCAAAGCACCGATCGTGCATTTGAGGAGACGGAAGCGGGCTGCGGGGAGGCTGCACACGCCCACAAGTTCCTGCAGTGATTGGACTTTCTCCGTGCTTAGGGATTTGGCCTTGTTTTTTTGATTTTGTTTTTTTATCCCTTTGTCCCGAGAGCAAGTGGCACCGGTTGCCAAGGCTGTCTGCCTTTCCCCACCCTCCCTGAACGAAAAGATCTGCATGGCTGGGCAGAGAAGCTGGGAGCAGGAAGAAGGGCTAGCAGTAACAAGAGACGGGAGCCAAAGGCCTGATGATGTCGTCTGTTAATGCAGGCCCCTGGGCTCCCGTGGTTCAAGTGGCGCCCGGCAGGGGCTGTGGGGACCCCAAGTCCCTGCATTTGATGAAGAGCTCTCCAAAGTGCCCCAAGGAAGAGTCCAGCAGGATGGCAGGGCGCCTTCCCGCACCACGTCCTGCTCAGGAGAGAGCCTGACGCAGCCTCTGGGGGGGACAGGCGAGTCCCTCTCAGGGCTCTGCATCGCCTGGCTCCTGGCGGGGACTCGAGAGACACGACATCTCTGGGTGCCACTGACGGTCCTGGGCAGGGAGATGGCCTTGGAGCCGTGCCGCTGGGCGGCAGATGCGGTGGGGCTTGTGCCTGTCCTGACAGCCCGCGGGGAAATGCCTGGCCAGGCCCCGCAAGCGCAGTGGCCGTGGATGGGGAGGCGGGATGCTGCCGGCACGGCACGTGGCCGCCTTCTTCGTGGTCCCGGAGCTGCACTGCCGGCAGTTCCCACCCGTGAGCGCCCAGACCGAGCCGAGGTTTGACTCGGAACAGGCTCCCGCTTCTTCCCAAAGCTGCTCCAATGGCTCGCGGCAGGCACAGTCGCTGGGGTGCTTGGTGCTCTGTCCCCCGTCACCCTGCAGACTCCAGACGCAGCCCGGCCCAAGGGGCATCGGGAACTGAACACAAAGACCCTTCTAAAGAAGGTACAATGTCCTGTGAAGTCTCCACAGGGTGCGTGCAGTGCAACCACCTTTGGCAAGGGGACAGCCAGGGCTCGGGGCTGGAGGCAGCCGTGGGCTTCGATCCCCCCTGGGTAGAACGGGATCCCTGAGAGTCAGCCAGTTGCTGCTTGTGAAGCCAAGCAGCTGCTGTGGAGCCACTGTTGGAGGCAGACTCTTATAAGACTAATCCTTGGTTTGTTCTAGCATGACAAATGAACGATACTGACACTGAGCATACGACCCCAAGGTTAAGGATAACCTGATATCAACATCTAAAAACTGTGAAACCAATACATTTGTAACAAAAGTAGCCGAAGGGATGGGCTCAAAGGGCTGTAGTGAATGGGGCTACATCTGGCTGGTGACTAGTCACCATTCATGTTCATTCGGGCTCAGTTTAAAAGCCAGTGATGTTCAATATTTTTATCAATTGTCTGGATGAAGAAATTGATGGAACTGTTAGCAAGTTTGCTGATAGTACCAAGTCGGGACGTGCTGTTGAGCTGCTTGCAGGACAAGAGGGGTCTAGGTGGATTGGAGCATTAGGGAATTGTTAATTGCATCAAATTTAACAAGAAAAAATGCTGGATTCTGCACCTTCAATGGCATAATGTCAGGCATTATTAACACTGGCAGAGGGGTGGCTAGAGAGCAGCCGTGTAGAAAGGGACCTGGGGGTGCTGGTAGACAGGACCTCAACACAACCAGCAGCATGTGCCCTGGCAGCCAAGAGGGAAGCCCCATCCTGGGGAGCATCAAACATGGCATAACCAGCGGTCAGAAGAGGGGTTTGTCCTGCTGGATTCAGCATTGGTGCAGCCTCACCTTGCGCACTGTGTGCGGCTCTGGGCCCCACCATTTAATGAGCGCGTGAAGGTCCTTGAATGTGTCCAGAGGAGAGAAAGAAAGGCTGAAGGAACGTCCTGTGAGGAGCGGCTGAAGAACTTGGGCTTGTCTAGTTTGGAGAAAAGAAGGCTGAGGGGAGACCTCATTGCTCTCTACAGCTTCCTGAGGAGGGAACATGGAGAGGGAGGTGCTGGGCTCTTCTCCCTGGGATCCAGTGACAGGACACATAGGAAACGTTTAAAGCTAAATCAGAAGGTTCAGACTGGACATGAAGCATCATTTCTTTACCAAGAGGGTGGTCAAACACTGGAACAGGCTTCCTGGAGAGGTGGTCGGTGCCCCAAGCCTGTCAGTGCTTAAGGGGCATTCGGAAAAGGCCCTTAACAACCTGCTGTAACTTCTGGTCAGCCCTGTAGTAGGCTGTCAGACTAGATGGTCATTGTGTGTCCCTTCCAACTGAAATATTCTATTCTATTCTGTTCTATTCTATTCTATTCTATTCTATTCTATTCTATTCTATTCTATTCTATTCTATTCTATTCTATTCTATTCTATTCTATTCTATTCTATTCTATTCTATTCTTCTAGTCTAGTCTAGTCTATTCCTCACATACTGAGAATTCCCAAATAAATGCTAATAGTGTAAAACATGCAAAAGGAAATATATAAAAAAAAATCAATATTAATCTACCTTTATTCATCTTGCAACAAAAGGATTTTACCAATGGTATCAATAAGAACACAGTTAAATGAATGCTGAATGACTGATTTTAAAACTCACATCTGAGCTGTCTGTATCACTTTCTGGTTAGTAATGGTTGCCTTTGGTGGTTTCTATGTATAATCAGATGTACAGGAGTGTATAAAGAACCACCTTCACATATTCTGAAAGGAAACATGAATGAAAGTATCATTACGTACCAAGGAGTGTAAATGATAAAGTAGGCTCAGACTACTTTAAGTGTAATACACTTAAATACACTTGTAAATAAATTACACTAAAGTGTAATACACTTTAAAAAAAAAAAAGTCTTGTTTTTTTCTCTTTGCAATATTTCATTCATATAATTTTTAGAGGACTGAGAATCCAATACAGGACTGAGAATCCAATAAATTGCTCTGTCTAGGTCATAGTCAGACCATGTGGCTTGTAATTCAACAGTTCAACTAGTGCTGTAGATTGTTTCTTGTTACTGATGGTAAGCTTTCAAAAGCTCTTTGACAATCAACCTTTTGCACCTATGAAAAAAAAAAAAAATCAACAAACCAAACAAACAAAGAAAGAACAGTATTATACTGATTTTGGGTCCAAGCTGAAGTATCAAAGGGACAGCTTGTGTAAAAAAATTGTGTGATTTGTAAGTACGGTAACCATTATGCAAATTGACGTTCTTGTTCCTCTACCTTGACAATAACTTAATAGATATAGACAATTTGGGTGCATTCAACACAGAACTGGAGATTAAATAGGTGATAAAACTTGGAAAAAGACCAAACAAACAAACTTGGAAAAATAAGGGGATATGGTTAAGGGCTATGAAATTATGAATAGTGTATGGAAGGCAAATATGGAATGGCTGCTCAAGATTTCTTCTATTAAAAAAAAATTGTGAGGGATCAAATTATCAGGCAGAACTCTTTACAGACAAAATTTTCCATACAGTGAATAATTAAATCATGGGATTGACTGCCACAGGATTCTCTGAACATAAACATTCTAAATGAAATTTTAGAAGCAAGTAGACTAAATAATGGAAGAAAAAAAAAATCAAGTAAAAACCAGTAAACACAAAGATACATTTATAAATTCCATTCACAAGTTATGTATTGCCTAGAAGGGCATATCAAAGGAAACACCACTATATTCCCATCTTGCTTGCAAACTCTTCCCGTACACAGGTGCTTTTGGCCATTGGAATGAATAGGAATCTGGGCTAGATGGACTTTTGGACAGATATAGTACAATATAAAGATATTTATTTCAGATTTTTATAAGACATTTGGTCACACAGTTTATAGAATGAACATTAACTCAGTATGAGTAAGCTCATTTCTCAAGACAAAAGAGGAAAATTGAAAGTGGTTAACCACACATAAATCTCTAATTAGGTGTCAGGATGTATATTAACACATTTCAATAATTTTAGGCAAAAGAAATTACAAAATAAAAGAAGGCAACATGGCTTACCTTAATAAAAAAACTATGTTTGATTTTTTTTCTTATGAAACTTTTTAATATTCTTTAAATGTGGGACTTAGTGTGTGCCAATGAAAACTGGTTTTTGCTTCTTCAGGGGAAAAGTCAACCAAATGAAGTAATCCATGCAATATTTCCTTGATATTTCTTCTCCAATGTCAGAATTTCTTGAATGTTTTATAACTCATAATAAATAACCAGTGGCTCCAACTTAAGAATTATTACTTTTTTTTTCTCATGTCATGGGATATATTTTGAATAAGATATTTTCTAAAATTAAAGAAGGCATTTAGATGTATTTGCTGGCATTCTGCAGTAAGCCTGTTGTGAATTAATCACCATCTGTTCCAAAGAGAGTTCTTCTTTCCTTAGGAATTATCACCAATCCCTATTATTGCCTCTTGTAATTTGAAAATCCATTTGTTATCAGTGATTTACGAAGCTCATGTGCCACAGTCATCCTTCAGAAAGCAAAGAGGTAGCTGATGTGCCCTGCTTTAGTCTGGAGATCTCTGTTGAAACTTGGAGGATTTACAATAATTTGCAGCTCTAAGGAACTGTGGTATGAACTTGTTGTTACTGTAAAATTTACTATGCAGTGTGTGAATTACTCATTCCCTTTTATGATGACCAATATTTTCAGGTGAAGATACAAAGAGAAAGGAAAGTTTGGTTACTATGTCTTTCAGCCAGTTCCTGCCTTGATTTGTTTTGCTGTTTTGTGAACTCTTCAACTTTACAGAATAAAGCAGTCATTTAGCGTAAGCCACGCAGAGCTCAGAAACTCTGTTTCACAGGAAACTCTGCATTTGGTCCAAAAATATTGTAACTATTTCTACATCTATAAAAAGTTAATTTTGAAAAAACGTTCTGAGCAGAGATTGGCAAGACCAAAATTCACTCTGTAACTTCGAACATAGTTGAAAGAATTGCCAAACTTGTCAAATTAATTCTGCAAATCACCAGAAAGCAGTTCAAGAATACCAGACCTTTCAAACACATTTCTAATGGAAAAATGAAATACAGCTGTCACCATGCTTCACAATAGCTGGTATCCTTAGAATGGTGTCTTGAGACACGATTCACAGATTTCAAATCTGTCTTGCCACAGAGCTTTCATCCTCTAGCACAACCCTTCCACCTGGGCTATAGGGAGGTGTGTAACAAAGGCCAAATCATTACTACTGTTGTAGAACTAGTGTGAATCTATTATTCTGAAAAAACATAGAGAGGCAAATTCTACAACTAGGTGGTACCTCTTGAAAAATGTCTGGTTTTGTCATAGAAGCAGCATGGACTGTGATAGCTAAAGCAATAACTCAGAATGTGAAGTAGTATCAGTGGATAAGGCTTTAAGTATGTGTTCGAGATGGAGATGTCACTTCTGTGGAATTATGTTTATAGGCATCAATAATTTCCTATGTTACATAAAGAAGCCTAGTATGTTAAAAGGAACTATAAATCTAATTTATTTGCGGATTTAAAAATCTAATGTAATGGTGATAAATGTTTTATGCTATCTTTCTGTCAGTAGCAACAAATTATGAAGTCTTGATCAACATGCTAAAATTATAAGCCAAGCCAAACAGAAATACCCAGGCCGGTGTTAGAAGAATCAGCTTCTTGGAGCAAGGCAGGCATAGGATTGATTGAAAGGCTCTTCAAAGGGTCGTGCACAGATTTTAAACAAATATTCTTAAGAAGAAATTACAACAGCAAAACAGTAGAGATATTTTTGCTAGATACCCTATATCCTGCATCTAACAAAAAGCCCCTGGAATTGCTTTTCTAGAATTTGTACCAATTTCAATCCAAATGACTTTCAGCAGCATTTAAGCAAATGTATTGAAGCTACTGACAGCTGCTGAAAACAGCGTTAAAATGATAAATAAACTACTCATTAATGATGATGAGTCAGATTCTTATCTATCCTTAATATTGTTAAATCAAAGCCAGTGCTAATAAAACCTGGTTTGTCACCTTTTATTTTAAATGAAGGCTAAGAAATTGAAAGCTTACTATAATCAAAGCAGATTTCAAAAGTATATGAAGTCCCTACACATCACTGGATGAACAAAAGATCATGCTTCTGGGGCAGAAATTGAAATGGTCACAAAGAGTGCTATTCCTTGTGTGGTCTCAGGTGTCCCTGATATAACTTGTTATCACAATGACCTACATCTATACGTGAAAAAGAGCAAAGTAAGACTCAGGATGCCTATAGTTTGACCTGGAAGAAATAATATGCTACAATCACACCCAAGGTACACAATCAGACCGTAAACAGACCAAAGGAGCTCTCTGCTGCAATGAAACTTCAAAGGCAATTGACTAGATGACTATCTAACTTGAAAAATATACAAATCATCTGCTTAGCTTTAGTTCTGTTAAAAGGAGAGGAGGGAGCATATTTCCATTCTCAAACAGAATTGGTAATAAACTCGGTTATCCACATGTTAAGGAATAAATTGCCATAATGGAGAAGTAAAGCAGCAGGTAAGGGGAAGGCTCTGAGTTCTGGCTCACGGCTCAGGCAAGTCCGTTCCCTTGGAAGTGCTTCGTCGTGTGGTGCCACACTACATGCTTTTGCAAACAGAACTATCCAGGCACAGCAAGGTTTTTGCTGACAGACAGCAGTGCCACAGTCAGATTTCTTAAGAAAACTGTGTACCTGCGGCCCATCACAGGTTCAGTAAACATTTCTTAAAATAACACATTAAGCCTTCTGCTTCTACTAATGAGGTTTCAGCCCTTCTTCAGGTCACTTATAATTCAGTTATGTCAAGAAAAATAAGGCAGAAATGTTGCAAGAAATTACAAATATGTTTTAATGATGAATGCTACTGCTAAACCATAAAAACTTTTCTAAACCTATGAAAACAGAGGTCAGAAGACAACATTGGATTTCATATCATATTTCTGATGTCAGAAGAAGAGACTGTAATTATTTTGAAAAGTAACATTGTTGATATAATCAGTTAACATTTACCTAAAACTGACACTTCAGTGTTTTGGAAGTTGAGACAAGAACAAAGAATTTCCTTTTAGTTGATGGTGTTCAGAAGTTTTAGACCCATTTCACCTTTCATCTTGAATGTCAATGTGAGGCTTTCAGTCACTATGTTTTTTTGATCTGGTAAGATTTTTTAAAACCAGTTCCCACTATAATAAATACAGCTAAGATCATGATACTTTTAAGGACAGATGCAATCAACAATCAGAAAAAGAAGGCCCTCTCAGAAACAATGCTTTAATTTAATTGTAAAAAAAACAGATCTCAACAGATATGCAGTAAGACTTTCTAGTTCATGCTGACCTTTTTATCCAAAGGCCAGAGGCAGGCAGGGTATCTGAAACTAGGGCACATTTAAAGCTACACCACATGTGGTAATGAGGAAAAGTAATATCCAGTGGATACAGCTGGAGATGAAAAATTTGCATTATATTTTTTGAATCTTTTGGGGACTTAAAATAAGTTATTACAAAAATGCCTTAAATGGTTACAACTGAAACTCACTATTTTTAAAAGCATACAACTATACGATTTACTCAAAACAATCACAAAAGGTGTTTAAATATTTTGTAATATAATCCTCTCCTCACTGTAGTGATTGTTCAAGGTTTGTATCAGTAGCACTGATGTTCTTCATTTCTGATCCTCAGATCAAACATGTTCTAACCCTTCTTGTAAAAGAAAGCAGACACTATCATCTATTTGTTAATTCAATATCAGTTGTGACTATAACCATCTCTCACATGTTACTCATTTTGCATGTTTTATTGTTTGCTGCACAACTGGGGGGCTTGGTGGATGAGGGGAGAGCAGTGGGTGGTGTTTATTTCCATTTCAGTGAGGCTTCTGACACTGTCTCCCAAAACATCCTCATAGACAAACTGATGAAGTACAGACTCAATAAGCAGAAAGAGACATGGTCAGAAAATTGGCTGAACTGTCAGGCTCAAATGAATGCCGTAAGAGACACAAGTCCAGCCAGCAGACAGCCACTTGACCTTAGGGGTCAGTACCGGGGAGAGTCCACTGAGGGTCCACAAAAATGTTTCAGGAATTGGAGTGTCTGAATATAAGGAAGGAGAGGCTAAGAGAGTTGGGACTGTTCACCCTGGGGAAGAGAAGGCTCAGTGGGGTGTTATCGATGTGTATACATACCTGGGGGTGGGATGACAGACCAATGAAGATGGAATCACATTGCCTTAGTGGTGTCCAATGGTAGGACAAGAGGTAAAGGGAGGAAACTGAGATACAGAAAATACCATTTAAACGGAAAAAAGAAATGTTCTTAATGTTGGGGTGACTGAGCGTTAAACCAGGTTGCCCAAAGACGTGGTAGAGTCTCCATCTTTGGCAATATTCAAAACTCAAATTGACCCAGAGCGGGGCACCCTGCCCTAGCTAACTTGCTCTGAGCAGTGAGGTCAGACTAGACAATCTCTAGAGGTCCCTTCCAACCTCAACTGTTCAATGATTTTATCATTTGATTCACATAATAAATTCCTCTAAACAGGCTTCTTACTGTCTTCTATATTAAATAAAGCGTATTGTGACGATCTACAGAAAACCCCAGTGACAGATTCAGTTACGCTCCGAACTGATCTAGAGGCTGTCATTTTTCCCTAGCAGGACACTTGCAAAAGGAAGGTCTTCTACTTTCTCTGATATGTTTTTTTTTTCAAAGACTGAAGAATTATTACCACCTGCAAAACATTAACTGAATAAGCAACACCCAATAATTTAAAGCATCTGCTTTTTGTGAGCAAATCTGAAAAAACAAACTGGAAGCTTTCTAATAAAAATGCTGTCTATCAGTATAATGAAGTGGTCTGACAAGTTGCCCAATCCTTTCATGGCTGGTGCCTTTTAAAACTACTCCCTGATGTGCAGCTGTTTGCTGAAGTTTCTGAAGTCTGTTTTGTCTTACCACCATTACTACACTCTCTCACAATTCAAAGACATGCCCTGCAAAGCACAGCATTTTTATGACATTAACAATTATCATTGTTTATTATTTTATCTTTCCCTGAGTGTGCCAGATATTTCTCAGAAGAAATATCAGAGAAACACACGGGCCTGCTTTCATCTCATTGATAGTCTTCATGCCTAATACAGCACCTTTCCTTCTGTGGTACAGAAAAAGCAGCTTCTTGTGGTCAATAATTCACTTCCCTTATAATCTATAAAACTCAGGACCAGTGCAGCCTTCTCTCATATGCAATTGCCACCTGCACACAGAGCTACAGGCTGGAACAACATAATGAACAGCTGTTTTGCCCCTTCCCTTGGATGAAAGAAGAAAAGAGATTGAAAAGCCCATTCATTCCTCCCCTTCTAGCCCCTTACTGATGGCAAGTTCAGCACATCTGGATTACTATGTAACCTGGGCATTGGCTTGGACACAGACTTTGTTCGAGAAGGTTCCAGTCTTACACTGAGGTTATGCTTGATTGCCACTGGTTTTTCTTTTTGTTTTGAGAAGTAGAGATCCCTGTTCACTTGCATAGCAAAACCCTGAAAGCTTTTTTGTCACATTTCTATTAGGGCTTTTCTTCCTTTGACTATGTTTTCCTGTTTGTATGCATGAAGAACAAAATATTTTTCAACTTGTTATTTTGGCCCTGACACAATCTCCTGGGCAGTTTTTCACCAACACTTTTTTCTTTTTCTCTAGGAAATAGAAGCCATTGTCCTTTTCCCCATACCTGTGGCTCTTTTGGGCCCACAACTCTATCAACTATTTCCCATTTTTACTGAGATATATTCCATCAACTACATTCTCCTGAAATATCCCTGGTGCTTATAAGCAGCACTCAAAACCAGTCTTCACTAGACTGCCTAGAAAAGCATGATAATTCAGTTTGTAGTTTACTTATCATACTGACCCACAGTATCTCAATGCCCCCTTGTGCTCGTCTGATGGTAATTAACATCACTAGGTTTATATTGTTAGATTTTTGACAAAAAAATCGCACAGTGGACTCCTGGTCCAGGCTTGTTCTCATTAAAGTAATACTATTATTACTCTATGAGATAATGTGAGTAATGAGGTAATAATATTTGCCACAACTATTATTATTATCATCATCATCATCATCAATTCTTAATATTAATTCTTTAAGCTATTTATCTTGCTACAGTGTGAAAACTGCCAATATCACAGAGTAATAAGCTCAAATACAGACTTTCAGGAATAAAGAGAGCTCCTCTAGTCCCACAATCACTAAGCTTTTACCAGCAGGTGGTGCTCATGTGCCGCTAAATAAAATGACTACACAGTCCTCCAATTTCAAGCATGTTTCCCACATAGCAGAACAAAACCCAGTAATTTACGATTCCTCTCATTCGTCTTGAAGAGACTGTCAAGATAAGGAACAAATATCTTTCTTCCACAGGAGATGACTTTTCCAAGATTTTTAAATTAGGTATTCATCTCATTCTACATGCAGACTGACAGTGAAACAGCTTTTTAGAGCCGTCCAGTATTCGTCCGGGCACAAAATAGTGAGAAATAATTTCTAATTTTTTACAAGAAGAGAATATGTAAGGTGGTATAAGTAAGGAATATTTAAATTTGTATTTCTAAACACCTGATAAGAAGCTGCAGTTTTTGATAACTGATTTTTACTATTCTGGATTAAGAAAATGTTTTTTAAAGCCAAAAGGTGAAGATAACAACATATTATCAAAAATTAGCTCAAAAGGGGTTCTTTTAAATTAAACTGTGAGGTATCTGTGTAACAAGAATCTATAAAGAAAATTTGTTTTAAAACCCAATATTTTTATTTTTGCACTATCTTTCATCCCATGGGAACACAGAAATTATTTTACAGGTTTTGGTATGTAATATTCAGAATTTCAGAAGTTCTATTTAGAAAGCTGATTTGGAATGGTGAAAATCACATCCTCTCCATTTGTCATCATTTGCTTCTAAGTTCTTGAAAACTACATCTTGGTCTGAAAATTTGCTTAGTCTGCCTTAAAAAAAAATGGTTTCATTCACTGATTTTGAATGTGAGACTGAACCACAAGATATCAGAAGATGCTCTTCTGTTATGTCTGTGCCTCTATGGATTCACTGCTAGCCCAGAGCACAGCATCTCCAGAGATACTCAAACTACTCTGGCATCCAAAATGGCACAATGCAATGGCAGTGCTATGGTCACCACAGTTTTTCCTTGCCATATGGCCTGGTTCTTGCCCTGTAAACATGTAGCCTTCCCTGCAGACCTCTGTGTCTTGCTCAAGTTATCTACTGGGTAAAAGCATTTAGTTGCGTTTACAGATTAGATGAACCACGCGGACACCTCCCCAGTCTGGGTAGCGTAGTGCCTGCCTGAATATTTTGCTGCAGGATGTGACCATTATTCTGTCAACCTGAATTGATATTAAGATGAATTAATCTTAAGCTTTACTAAAAACAAAGAAACAAACAAAACCAACCAAACAATCAAACAAAAAACCACACACACAACCAAAACCAAAACAAAACAAACAAAACAAACAAAACAAACAACCTAAAAAAAAACAAAACACACACACAAACCCACAAAAACAAACCACCAAATAAACAAAACCCAAACCAAACGAACAACCAACAACAGAACCACAACTAAAGAGAAATAGGCAATCCAGTATGGCTGAATAATTTCAGTATTCAAATCTAGATGTTCATTACACTAACTATCTGCTCTCTTGACAGAGCCTATCATCTTCACACCACTACTTATTGCCATACTACTGGGTTGAAAAGTTTAGCGGAAATCCAGGACCTTGTTGGTTTTCTTCCATTAGGATCAGGAATGGGGATTCTGAGTTCAGGTAGTCTCTGCACATATTTACACAAAAATGCAGTTGAGGGTCTGTTTTCATAAAGATACTAAAACCCAGCAATAGGCAGATTCTTCAGTTAGAAACTGTGCAATCCATTGTCCTGGAAAGTTCTCTGTTCAGGAACCTCTGTCCCCCTTCAAATACATTCTATGCCGATTCTGAAAGTTCCGCCATTAGAAGCTATTTTAACTTGCTGCTGAAGGTGACTGATAGCCCAACAGTAAACTCTTCCCTAGGCCCAGGGAAAAGTAGGAGATCACCTCCATTTCCTTTACATGCACATCCAGTGACTGTGGATACAGTACTTTCACCCAGGGTGCTGGCAGCTGGATCACATTTGGTCCTTTACAGGAAAAAACAAGAAAGGAAAAATATCCTCAAGCAACTCAAATGTGCTATCTCAGTCTGTGGTAAGGCAGCAGAAAGCTATAGAGACATATAGCACTGATTTGCTTCTGATCACCTTTGCTTGGTTACAAACTGAGGTGGTATTGATTGCATTGAAAGGAATTAGGCATTATGTGGCAGTAGACTCAGATCTCTGAACTGCAAAAGGAATGAGCATCTGCAAAATAAACAACATTTCCATTTCTGTATTATTTGTTGTTTATGCATGAGCAATGAAGGAAGTTATTTTCAAATCTGGTTTAGCAGAAGGCCAAGGAACAAAAGGAATATACCTGATGAGGAAGAAAAATTGCATCTGCCAAAGTTGTCCTCACTTTGGTTTGTTTCCTGGAACTAACCCTGCCTCCTGGAATACTGTGTCCAGTTCTGGGCCCCTCAGTTCAAGAAAGACAGGGACCTGCTGGAGAGGGTCCAGTGTAGGGCAACAAAGATGATTAAGGGAATGGAGCATCTCCCTTATCAGGAAAGGCTGAGGGAACTGGGTCTATTTAGCTTGGAGAAGAGGAGAGTGAGGGGTGACCTCATTAATGTTTACAGATATATGAAGGGTGAGTGTCATAAGGATGGAGCCAGGCTCTTCTCGGTGACAACCAATGATAGGACAAGGGGTAATGGGTACAAAGTGGAACACAAAAGGTTCCACTTAAATTTGAGAAGAAATTTCTTCTCGGTGAGGGTGACAGAACACTGGAACAGGCTGCCCAGGGAGGTTGTGGAGTCTCCTACTCTGGAGACATTCAAGACCTGCCTGGATGCCTTCCTGTGTAACCTCATCTAGGTGTTCCTACTCCGGCAGGGAGATTGGACTAGATGATCTTTCGAGGTCCATTCCAATCCCTGATATTGTGTGATTCTGTGATTCTGTGATTCTTTTAGTAGAGTTTAAATGACTTTAAGTCTGAATTACAACTACCTAGACCTTGCCCATTCCTCATTAGGAGGTTCTTTTCTTTCTCTTTCACCTCTTCTCTAAGGAGCTCAGAAATACGGTAACTTCCACAGTTGCAACTGTGCAGTGTTTGTTCCCCTCAAAAGAACAACATGAGGCTCCCTATAGAAGGAGCCGGACTCAACAGCTGCTCTAGTTTTTTTGTCTGTATTTATTTAGGAAACAAGGCTCACAAGAGATCACTCTCATTACACACGTCTTTGTAAACTAAGCATTCTCCTCTGTGTAGGTTGTCAGGTATCTTGCACAATACAAATTTCAATTAAAACTTTTCCCACAGCACACATTCCTAGTATTTTTATCTCATTTTCTGAAGTTTGATAAGGGCTGAGCCGAAAGCACAACCTCAGCATCATTCAGTTAAAGAAATACTCAACCAGCACGTATGAGAACTCAAGCTTCACCGGGTCCAGCACTCATTGAAATATTTCTTGTTCTGTGGAGTCACACCAGTATCTCTGAAAAGGATGTTACACTGCCTCTCACCCCACACTTCCACCTGGTGCCTGAAAGCCCTTCAGTAACAGACTGTAGGCATTTCTTTCCCAGAGTTTCTCAGAAAGCATGGACTGTGTAGTCACTGCCCTTTCCTCACAGCTAGCTAATCTACCCAAGTAATGAGATTGTAGCATTTTTTCCTTTTTATAGACTTGGACTGCCAGAAATCCGCTTTTTGTTCAGGGCTTCTAAGGGTAGCTTCTGCTCAGACACATCTCAGCCAGCAGACCTGAAACCTCTGACCAGAAGGTTAGTATAAGCTTTGGAGGACTGTTATTGCAGAATTATTAAACACAAATAGAACAAAGATATGTCTACACTGGATGTGGAGTTACTCAGCCCACACAGAACTGAGGACTTGCTGCCTCACATGTGGAGTCACCTTTTCTATGGAAAGATTTGAACCACAGATCGATTTTTGCAAGTGTACACACAGACTGATGCCTAAACCAAAAGGACAACCTCCCCCTTAAATAAAATGCTGTATTTTACAAAAACGGCTTTTTCATTCTAACGTACCCTCAGTAGACAAAACATATTAATACATTACTATATATGCTGTTGTCTCATTAACTGTAAATCTTCCACAGTATTCTTTCATCAATAGTTCTGAGAGGCTTGATAGTGCTACACATCCAAGCAGCAGCAGCATGAAGGTTACAAGACTACCCTGTGTTGGACAGTTCTGGATCCCAGTTTGACTGACACCTACTTCATGTGTTTACATGGTGTTTTATACATTTTGTACTGACTTGTAACTTCTAGTAGCACTACATTTGCCTAGTATGCTTACAGTTTTTTTTCACCTGCAAGAACTCTGCATACGTTAACTAACATAATCCTGTTAATCTTCTGAATTAATCTCTTCAGTATTTATTGTTATTTCTGTCCCTTCACACCAAAATAGCAAGGACCAAGTTCAAGAGTTGCTGCTACAGCATTAACTCCATGTCTTAAAGACATCAGCACACACCTCACCAACATCCACATGAAACACAGAATTCTACTGCAGAAACATTTCAAGTTTTGCTTGAAAGCAGTAGAAACTTACAGTACACTGAAAATAAGTTGGATAAGACTTTCTTACTGCATACAAAATAATGAAAAGAGTTTTTGAGAAAATGTTATTATAAAGGAGCTAGCAGAATTATAAAAAGAAGTCTAAGAAAAAGCCTAATACTTACGAAATACTGGTGGCATATGCACACATGTAATAAGCTATTCCTTTTAAAAGATCACTGTAGCATGTGTGTCATCTTTTACACAATAATTCAGTGTCAAAAAAGCATAGCATAAGGCAGAAATAGGTTCATTCTCTAACCCAATACATAGCACGTGTTCTTCAGAGGTAACGAAGATGAATGTGGAATTAAAAGAGAGAAAGGATTGGTTAATCAGGACAGGTAGTTACAGGTTTTAGTGAAATCATAACTTGACTTCAGACAAAATGGATTAACCTTTTAAAAATAAACAGAAGGTTTGATGCAGGACACTTCTTTGAGGAGAAAAGAATTTACAGAGATGTCATGTGCTTCAGTAGAAAAAGAAACAAATGTAGTTCTAAGAAGAATTTGAAAGCTGAGAAAACAAAACCTGCCTGTTTTAATAATGTTAAGTGCTGCCAGTGGAAACGTTAATTTTCTTTTGGTTATAAAATTTGGATCAGACTGGAAAATGAAGTGCTTGAATTTTAAGGACTGAGTACAATCTTTCTCTAATTATGCTCTCCCTGCAATTCTTTCTTGAACTTTATCCTGAGTAATCTTCACATGCATGCATTGCATTCTAAGTCATTAAGAGTTTTTTTCCACCTTGTTTTGAATGGACCAAGGACCTGCTCCAATAGAGCAACTGCTGTACTCTAAATCAGTAGTTCTCAAACTATTGTTTGCAGTCATCCACAGAAAGCTGGCTTGTCACATGATGCTGGCTGTAACCTTGTGAACAGAAATAAAAGACACTAGAAAGATGTATTAAATACTTTCCCATGACATGGTCTCCGCAAATAAACCTGAATTGACCATGCAGTACTCTAAGAGAATTGGTAGTGTTCTTTGACAAATCTTGGATACTGGATGTGATTTCGTGCACGTCTAAACATTCAGAGGCCTTCCACTGCTTCCCTGGAGGATCAGAACTACTTACCACAGAGAAATCTGTTATGAGAACAACAGTAAAGAGCCGCAAAACCAAAGAGAGGAAGGCAAAATAAAACCAATAAACTTCAGGAAGGTAGATTCCAGTAAACTCAGGGAAACATTTGTTAAGAATTTGTGGCAGACAAGTTCATGGGGAAAAGGAGTTAAAGAGACCTGGCAATTCCTCAAAGAAATGGTATTGAGGCACAAGTACAAACTGGTCCAATGCAGAGGAAGGATGGAAAATGTAGAAAGAGACCAATCTGGCTAAGTCATGAGCTTGTTATTAGCCCCAAACACAGGAAGAGAGCACAGAGAAAGTGGAAATTAGGTTAGCCTGCTAGGGACAAGTGTTTTTCAGAAGACACAAAACTCAGGCCAAGGTATAAACAGCTGCAATTAGCAAAGAAGACCAAGAGTGAAAGGAAATAAATACATAAGTAATAATTACATTATGAACCATAAGAAAAACAAGGATGATAGAGCTTTGCTCCATAGGAGAGACGAAAAGTTACAGAGCTTCAGAGTTCACTAAAGAGATCATTTATAAATGGGAAGCTAAAACACTTATTTGAGTGATAAAACATAAGCCTTTAAATTAAAATAAGGAAAGAACGAGCTAGGCAATTTTTAAATATGTTATAAATGAAAGCAGCTTAAAATAATTTTCACATCAGCTTGACCCACTATCAATATTTACTTAGCAAAATTCCTGATAAAGCTTCAGAGCATAAGTAGTCCTCTAAGCACCTGTGAAAAGAAAAACAAACAAACAAACAAACCCACTAAGATGAGTAGACTCTACAGAGCAAAAATGCAATACACAACTCTAATGGGGAAGAAGGAGATAAAAAAACAAAAACAAAACATCAACAAAAAAGTTCAATTACAGAAAAAATTCCTCTAACAAATAAACAACTTGCAAACATTGTCAAGAACAATGTAGCTCTGCAAGGAGCCCAGAGTTGGACTTGATAATCCTTGCGGGTGCCTTCCAACTTGAGATATTCTATGACTATATGAAATCATGTCAAGTCTTTTGTTATAAACTAACAGGGCTTGCAACTGAGGATGCAGCAGATGATGCCATGTTTCCAAACACTAGTAAGGCTTTTGACAACTGTCCAATATAACATTCTCATGAGCAGCTCAGGAAAGGTTTTTGTTGATTCTCCTAACATAAAGTGGGTGAATAATTTGTTGGAAAATCATATCTAGAGCGTGCTTATTTATGCTTACATGTCAAAAAGTAAGGAAGCATAGAGTGGTGCCATGATTTTAATGAAGCCCAGCAAGCATGCATACAAGTATTATATGAAAGCAAGAGTAATCAACCAATTGTACAAATCCTGTACATGAGACAACTGGCTAAGGAGGAACTAAGTATAAATCACAAACTGAACATGAGCCAGGATTGGCTTACTGCTACAGAAGAGGCAAAGCTCAGACTACGTTACATAAGCAGAATATGTACCACAAAACAAGTGAAGTAATCTGTTTAGTCTGATCAGCATTGATAAAACCACATGGTATACAGAGTAGGGTATCCAGTTTGGGGAAATGCGCTTCAAGAAAGACTCAGATCCACTGGGCAGGCTGTAACCGAGAGAAACAGGATTTTCAGACATGTAGAAAACATTACCCACATGAAACATAACCAAAAGAAGCCTGAAGAGGAATGTGATAAGTCAGGAATATAAATGTTATTGTAAAGAGAAAGATAATGTTTATAGGTGCAGTAACTGCCATCAACTGATGGACCTATTTTTCTATGTATGTAAGGACTAAAATTCCAAAATCTTAGGCACATTCCCATTGTTCCCATCAGGCATTAAAAAGTATTGTAGAAGACAAATTGAAGTTGTGTTTATCCTTTCATTACTGTAATGAAAATATACTACGTACCACTCATAATTTCATTGTCAGCTCCAACTCAGAACTGCTGTGTTCCTCAGCTGATGCAAAGTGTAATACATATACAAACTTTACTCCCAAATCCTTCATATTTATTTAACGCTTCTTCACTTTCCTTTTAAGGCAACACATCACGCAAAACTTAGTAATGCTCTTCTTTACACCTTCCTTTCATGTTCTTCTCCCCTCCACAGTAGCCACCAAAAATGCCATTTAGGTACATTTAATAATCTGTCTTGCACACACTCAGAAAGCCCTCTTGAAACATCTCTGAAAAAATAAGACTACTGGTTTTCTGATCATTCTGCAACATCCACTTTCACAAATAAGCCTGTGCAAATAAAACACAAGTGAAAAATGGGGAAAATTCACAGCAGACCAATTATGAAAATTCTCATGCTTAAATTTAACCTTTGAATGTGACTGATTGTGACAATGGAAAATTTGTGGCTATCTCAATTTATAGTATTTTGAAATCAGGTTTATCCACTGGCCAAAGGTACTGAACATTCAAGTTTCATGCAAATATACAGTACAAGATGAGCTGCTTTTACAA
Organism: Columba livia; assembly: GCF_036013475.1. Taxonomy (NCBI): domain Eukaryota; kingdom Metazoa; phylum Chordata; class Aves; order Columbiformes; family Columbidae; genus Columba; species Columba livia. The sequence goes on from NC_088642.1 coordinate 21,097,103, forward strand.
CACACTTTTCCTCAGTTTTTCTCAAGGTATTTTAGAAGACATTAAAGTAATTAGAAAAAAATACCCAGTCAAGTAGCTCACCTGTGCAAAACAAAACACATCTTAAAGATGAAGGTTAACCGCTCTCTTGTATCTCAGTATGCAAATCCCATTGAATCTATTCTTAGGAATAATTCTTAGTGTTGGTTTCTGGTTTTATTTTATTTTACTTTATTTTTTTAAAGTTATTTTTCCTTTTGTTGTTTGGTTTTTGTTTCCCACCCCCCCTCAACCTCCATCCCACCAAGTGAATGAGAGAGAAATCCAGATCTGAGAGATATCCCTCTTGGAACCATGACAGCTGAATTAACTTCCAAAACAGCTAGACTGACAAAGACACAGCCATTGATACGTTACACAGAGAATGCACAGAAAGTATTCTTGAAAGAAAATGAGATTCATTACTCCTTCAAAATGTTATGGTAAGAAATGATTCATTCATAAGTCAGCAAGCGAATTAATACAGAATAACTCATATTGTGTTTTGCGCACTCAGGCTAAAATCTTCCCTCCTTAAAATGCTGGTCCCAGAATCTGAAATGGATTTGGAAACTCTTTAGAAGATTCATTTTTTTTTTAAACTGTTACTCAGTTGTTGTCTTGACAAGAAACTGAAATTCTCAAATTTCTGATACTGCATTTTGAAGGGTTATTTAACAGGTACTCAACCAGGTGCTACAGAAGAATGTTTGAGATTTCAAACATGATATAAACTGCTACTTTTCTATGCTGTCACCAGTAGATAGTAAAAATTCAGCCTCTCACACTATATAAGTGCAAGAAGACATGTAAGGGCAGGTACACGGGTGCAATCACATAGATACAAGAGCATGATAGAGCCACGTGTATTGCATGACTGAATATTGCTATGTTCTTGAGGATAAGGGGCTTTAAATACTTACAGACAATACCTAAACAACAAGCTGATGTGTTAGATGCAGTGATTCTGTATTTAGGAAATAGCTAGGAAAATTTGATTAACGTTTCAAAAATCAACCACTGAAGAATAAGGAAATCCCATCTGCAACCTTAGGTTTTACAAGTTTACAGTAATTTCACACTGAGTATTCTTGTAGATATCCTGCTCCAATAAATGACATGCTCCTAATCCAAAAAGTTTTTGAGTTTTTGTAATATGATGTGAGGAAAAGATAACTTCTTCTACCATCATTTTGGCAACAGCTAAGCTCCTGCAAGAAATTCCAGCCCAAGACACTTGAAGTTGTGAAAAATTCAGAGCACTGGAAAAGAAGATTTCATAAACCTTTAACAGAAAAATGATATAAATTTATTAGTAACAATCCTGTAACATGCACTCAGCTGCAGACACAGACAGACAAGCATAACTTTTCCAGACTGGCAAAAACAGTAGTGTAACTTTGTGCCATTCTGGCAGTTACAACAGTAGTAAAATAGGCAAAGGTATCATTTTTAAGTTTTAAAATGTGCAGGAAGTATCCCTAACAGAAACTTGTTTAGTAAGTAACACCGAGGCAACCTGATTTTTTGTTGTGACACTTGAATTCTGACTGGATATGTTATAATCTGGTTTTATTTGTTTGTTTGTTTGTGGGTTGTTGGTTTGTTCATTTGTTTGTTTCAATTTAGGCCAGTGGTACTTTTATCATGCAGTGATCAGAGTTATGCAGTGTTCACGTTTTTTGTAAGGGATTGTACTGTCTCCTTCAGACATGAGAACAAGCTGTAGTCATTTCCAGTCAACAGTAACTGAAGAGAATAGTACCACTCATTTGAAGTTTAATCCAGGAGAATCACAGCACTAGTTCCAGTGTGCTGGTTGTGTTTCTGTCCTCAGAGTGACCTTACAGGTCTCCTATTCTCTGTCTCAGCATCAATGCAGGAGGTCCCCTGAGAACAGATATTCTCTAATACACCTTCAGGAGGCTAGAGGAATTAAATAATAGATGTAAGATTTATTTACAGGTAACTGGAATGCTGCAGTGTTACATTTCTGTGTCACATGGTTCAAAACATTTTACAAAACACCAGATGATTGCAGGCTGGCAATGAAAGGAGGCAATTTAAGTAATGTATCTAAAAAGCAAGGAATGGGGTTTTTTGAGGTCGAATCACAGTTCCTGCAAAATCAATTGATTCAATGAGACCAGCTGTTCATCCTGGTAAGGTAACTTTAGTTGTTTGTAAAGGTAGCTCTAGTGTTCATTTATAAATTGCATAAATACAATTGAAGTTCATACTCTTTTATTTAGAATTTCCTCCTTTATTTAGACTACAAGACTTACTTTACCCACTAATCACATTTTTGAGGAAAAGAAACACTTCATTTAGTCAATAGAATTCTTATATACAAATATTGCTCTTCAACTGTACTTATAATGCCACAACAGACACAACAATTCTTTTAGCTGAGAAGATCTAAGTGGTGGTAGAGAAGACATTTGCCTGCTCTATCCCTAGTCTTGACTTTCATTTATGACCACTGCTGGAGAAACGAGTTTGATTACCACTTTTGGCGTGGCACAGAATGGCCATTCTCATATTCTGATGTGGAGATTCTTCCTGTTCAGGAGCAAAAAATGATTGACGTGATTAAGTGCAGTTTAGCAGACGGAAACTGCACTATAATATGCTAATCTCTGTTTCAGCTCAGATGTTTGATAAACATGTGTTTATTTCTGTGTATACAACTCAGAAGTAAAAAAATCTGTACTACACAGAGGAGTGTTGATTTATCACATCTGCTCCTTGCAGTGTCATTTTAGCAACTTATTTTTACTGCACAACTGAGCAAAAGGTAGAAAAATAGCTATAATTAAAGAAGGAAGAATTATGTATTAATAATAAATAAAAGTATCTGAAAAATTACTAAACACATGGCTTACATACACCTCTTTTTCTAAAGAGGCTTCTGAGATATTTGCTCGATTCATCTACATAGTCCTTGGAATAAGGTTAGGGTGCATCTGTAGACACAAAAAGTTGTCTGAAAAAACGTATTAAATACTGTCTGAAACAGAGATGTTTAACAAAAGTAAATTAAAGAGCATGACACTGGAAACAGAAGACTATGGGAAGCTTTAGAAAGGTAAGTATTGTGAAAAGAATACAGTCACAATGGCCAGTTTGCCAGTGGGTTTAGGAAAATATTTTCCAGTGCAAAAGGAGCATAGCTTTCCATCCCCTGACTAGAATGCCTAAAACTTCCAGCCCACAAGCAATAAGAGGAAACATCTAAACAGTCCCACTGTAGCATAGATCCTCAGTCTTTGTCTTGCATCACTAATATGAGACTTTTACCATTTGTTTGAATTATGTGTTTGAATTGGTTTTATTGCAAGCATGTGCTGCCCCCAAGAGTCGACAGCTCAGTTCCCATGGTGCTGTGTATTTTCTTTAAAAATGTTTCGTACGTACAGTATCACGTGTTTCTGTGGTTGCTATGGTAATGGAAATCCTTGTATTTTACAAAATTGCAGAGTGAAAAGCAAGGATAAAAAAACCATGAACACTAAACAGCAGAGTTTTAAGTTAATTTCTATGGGGATTTTAACTAATTTGGTAATATAATTAAAATAACCCCTTTATCTAGACAACAGAATTCCTGCCTCTTTGATTTGTGCATTATTTGCACAAATGCATACTTGAATTTGTACATTTGTTAAAAATGTGTCAATAACTGATCAGAAAATAAGTATCTCATTTTTTTTTTCTGTATTTTCCTGTACAATATACTCATCATATTAATTCTATTGCCTATCTTCATTGATGTTTTTACTGAACAATGGCAATGTGGCTGTTTGTGTCCAAAGCCAGAACAAAAAGTAATCCCTGCACTATAAAGCTAATATTTTGAAGCTTAAATGCCCCCACACACACACTCTCATGTAAACAGGAGAGCACAGTCTCCCTCACCAAAGTTTACTAACCTGCAGAGGAAGAGAACCAACCAGGATACTGTATTTTGCAAGAAATCCAAATATCAAAGGGAGCAAGGAAACAAGACAATGACACTGACAAAACAGAAGTGTAAACGTAAAATAGCAAAACAGCATCTATTTGTTGAAAATAAAAGCTAACCCACTGTGAAAGTGATTTAAGATCTCACACACATACATTTTTATGTACCTTCTATACAAACACAAAGAAATATATGTAAACATAGTTCTACGTTGAGCAACATAGTGTATACACTATGCAGTGTATACCTAAATGCAGTGTATACCTAAAGAGGATTGAGAAAAAGCAGCAACAGAGCCAAATAAGATAATAGATAGGAAATAAACGATGTGTGTGCAAAGAGACATGGCTAAAAAGCTAATAATTTTTGAAGTGCTTATACCCAAGTAAGCTGGCATTAAGCAAAATAGGAATATCTACACTCTGTACAGTTCTGCTGTAACCATGCTTGTAATACTGAATTTGCCATATATGTCTGAGTAGCACATTAAATCCTTCTTCATCTGTTGAAAACAGCTTTTTCTAACTGCTAAACTCCTAGTAATGTTTTCAATGATCTACTAGTACATTACTTTACACTTCATACTATCACATTTCTACTACTTCAGTATCAAGGCCATTCAAATCTTCCTGTACAATCTTAATTAACATCAGGTGCCTCCCAATCTTATTGCAGCACATACAGGCATTAAAGAGATTCTTGGCTTGACTTTATGGTCTGTAATTATTACATAAAGAGAAAAGAAATTACATGAGAAACTAGATGAAAACTAAGGCCACTGAACCTATGTGAGTTAACTATAGTGTCATACAGCATGTCTGTAACTAAGCCAAGACATGATCTCAGATCACCAGGGTTTCAGGCTGATGCCTAAATTGCAAAACAGTGTTTTGTGGTGGGAATAATGCTAGGCCAACCAGACCCTAAAACCATCACTAACACAACAAACTTTTTTTCCTTCCTCTTAATGATGACAATTGTAACAATTTTATTTGCAATAAACATTTGTCACATATAAGTATTTTCTTGCATTTTTTACATATGACAAATATTTTTCTGCTTGCTCCTGTAATAATGGGAATGTTGCTCAACAGTAGTTCTAGAAATTATTTGGCACATGCTAATAATATAATGTCTGACAACAAGAAATAGTACTTTCCTTGTGCGTTTTTCTCCAGCATGTATTAATATCATATCTGAGTTGTTCATTCTTGTCAATTTAACTTTTAGGACACTCAGGTGAAATTAAGGTGGGATGTATCACTTTACAGGTACAAGAAAGCAGCTGAGTGGATACATAGTAATTCTAGGTAACTACTCTGAGGTGCACATTATTTCCTAGGCTTTCCCTGAAAGCAAATGGCCAAAAAACCCCCAGCAATTGACAAAAAAACCTCTCAAGTTTCACCACGGGGTTTCTTCTTCTTTTTTTTTTTTTTTTTCTTTTCTTCCAAGACCAAGAGAACCAAGAGAACATGAAGTTTAGATGAAGTTTAGGCTTATGGCACAGCAACTGTGCTAAAGGAGTAACCCATATCATTCCTATCTTTAATAAGGCCCTGAGAGGTACCAAGACAAACTACCAGATGGCCAAATGCATAGGTACTTCTTGAGAGAGGAGCAGTGAAATACAGAAAACCTGGACATGAATGTTCTTTAGTAAACGCTTTTTCACATCTTATGCTATTCTCTCCATACTGAATTATGCTGAAGTGTGCTAAGTGAATGCTGTGTCATGTATTCACTCTCACAGGTATTTCAAAAACTGTTAATCAATCTATATTACATCCACCCTTTGAAGTGAAATAGTTCTAAAGACACACTGATAACTTCTTAATTTCACTCCCATACCCCTTGCCAAATCAGTCAACCACAAACTGAATGGGGTTATCTTTTGTCTTCTCCTTTTCATTTTCTCCATGTTTTGATTTATAGTCCCCAAGCATACAGTGATAAAAAGGAAGTAAACTGACCATCTTGGTTTACCATTCACTTTAGCATTACCAGCAAAATTCCTTAGTATCAATGAAATCCCATCACCTTTTAAGACCTTATCACTCGTCTTTTTGTTCCAGACAAACCCATCATGCTTCTAACCATCAGACTTCTCCCTCTTGACCTGCAGCCCATGCCCCTACCAGTAACCAGATCAGCCATTTTTAGACATTCATCAATTCGCTCTGTGAATTCAGTTCCATAAAACAGACTGAACAAACTGTCACAAAAGGAGAGACTTCCTCAATGACTGCCCTTTATTTTTCTCCCCTCTGGGCTATGGGCTACATCCTCCTTCCACTTAATTCGTGTCGGAATTGGCATTTGTTGGACCCCTTGAATTGTCACTTTAGCCTCCTAATGCTAAGACAAACTGAGTAGAAAAACCTGGGTTGGTTTCTGCTGAATGTTTTGCATTTAAGACAGCTAAGGGTAGCATTATCAGCGTTAAGGCATAGAATCAGTTCATGCACCCATAGGAGAAAGGCAAAGAGAAGGAGTAGAAAGGGAGTGCAGATTAAGGGAAGCGATACAGATGATCTCCATCTTGGTTCACACACTCTCACAAGAAACTGCAGCCTAAATCTTGTTTGTGTCTGTCTATCAGCATTTTCCAGCCTCATTTCCTATCAGTTCCCTGCCTATAATGCTGTGCCGTGTATGTGTCCAAACCCCAGCCCCCAACTCAGTGCTCTATTCCCCTTGCCCATCTGGCCCTTCCTCGCAAGTCAATGCTCAGCTCCCCATAGTGACCCTGATTCAAGTCTTGTCTCCACTGCACTCCTGTCAAGTGTCTCCTACCCCTGTGCTGTCTGCAAGATGGAGTACAGGAGGGACCCCACTGCTCTCAGCATTTGCCTCAAAATGAGCTGGCCCACAAACAGCTGGGAGTAACTACGCTGGGAAAGGTTTTGTGTCTTGGCTACTAGACAGCAAACACAGCTGTGCTTTTGGAGTGACATGTACAGGCTGGCCAGAGTCAAGAACTGAGAGAGGTCACCTCCATCCATCTTCAGATTAAGGTGCTGAAGAAGTCTTTGAGTACATTCCAACTGAGATAATTCAAAGCATAACCTGGCTATGTGAGGGTGGAGCTCCACAGAAGCACCTATAAGCACACTGCCAAACTGCAAATACCATAGTAAAGAGGTGGCTTTTCAAATAAAAGGTTGAGAGATATCTTTCTTTTTTTTTTCTTTTTTTTCTTTTTTTTTTTTTTTTAATTTAAAAGAGGAAAGGCTAGTTCCATCTGAATTGAAGCATTTAATACAAAAACATTCCTCCAAATATTTAGCTGATGATACATTCAGTCTGAAATGTGACTAAAAGCTTGAAAAAGTTATAAGCAACCAAAGGTAGATGCTTAATAGATATGTCAGTCGGCTTTCATAAAAGAAAATGCTACCAGACTTACCTGTAATTGCTGTTGTATATGTTACAGCTATAGGGCTGCATGTTGTCCTACAAGTTTATACAAGTTACAGCATATTTACTACAAGTTCAAGGAAGCAAGCCTCACAGAATTATCTGATAGGAAAAAATAATTCCATGGGAATTAGTTTAGGCAGTACGTTCACAAAAAAACCTCTCACTACATACCAATAATAAGAACAAAGACAAACACACACACATAAACAAAACCACACACAAAAAAACCCACCCAAAACTAAAAAATGACCACGATATTTGCTTAAGAAACAGTCAAACTCACAGTAGAAGTCAAGTTGATCAGAATTTTTAATAAGACGATATGATATGTCTGTGCAGACAAACAGGGAGTTTTCCTAATTATGAAATTATGAAGGACCTGAAATGCAAGGACAAGAACTGTAAATGATGGGCAAAAGTTGGCTAAGGATGTTATTCCAAAAGGTAATTAATGTGGTCAGGCAGTGAACTAGAAAAATTACATTAGTTGCTTTGAATGTTGTAAAGGGCTATAGTGTATGCACTCAAAAGGCTTGTTTTACTACTAAAGAAATCTAGCTTAAAGCAGCTTACATAGCATACTAAGACAGCAAGGATTTTACATTTAGACGTTTTTAAATTCAGACCTTCCTCTGATTGTTAATACCTGACCTTCATTCTGATCTGGAAAACCAGCCTAGCTGTGTGAAAGGTTACCTCTTTTTTGGCCTTGTTGCTAATACATCCTGTTCATCCTTATAGATGGAGTTTATAGATACTAGACACAAATGACAATGTTTTTGTATAGGCATGAATGAAAGGAGGATTCCACCAATGGATCTCTAAACCCTTGTATGACACAAGTGGAAGCAAAGTCAGGCAAGGCCAATATTGATTGATTTTGAAAACCTTTGGCAAATTGTTTTCACTCCTGGAATTTTTTTCTTTTATCAATGTGGCAGAGCTTCACACCAGCATGGCATAAAGCCGATCTGTGGAACTGAGTATATAACTGATCCTTTGGTTCACTGGACAAACAGAAGAGGCCATTTTGGATGGACCAACATGATTTATTGGCTAAAGTAAAATGCCACCTCTTATTTTCAGATGGTTCAACTTTTTATTCAATTAAATGTAGAAAAGTGAGGCATTTCAAAACAATAACAAAAATACAAAATACATTTATAAAAATCCATATTTTATTTCCAAAATCCCTGAAATGACTTGCTGAATTAAATGAGTTTCACCTGAGATTACTTTTTCAGATGACACTTTACATTCTAATTTTTGCCCACCTCAATCCATTTGTTTTGTTATGTTTTGCATCTTGGTTACACTAATTGATTGTGATTCGAAAATTTAGAGTCTTAAATTAATTCTATTCAGAAAAACATTAAGCAATAATTTATTTTGCAGCTTTAGGAATTTTATTCACCTACAAGCAGTGATAAATGCAGTAGATGCAGTCCAAAACAGCAGAAGACAACAAGAAAATCCCCAAATATAGCAATTACTGTTGAAACTTTTGTTGTATTGATTACTTTGGTTCTGTGTACCTCTAAAGAAACACATGATGAATGAAGAAAGCTAACAAAGATGGATAACAGTAGGCATTTGCTCTGAAAAGCAGCCAGCACTACACGGCTGAACTAGATTTTTTTGGTGACAAAACCAAAAGCTGTGTTCTTGTAGTGCTGCTGGTCATCAACTTCATCAACAAAAAAAAGTTATCTAAGCTAGTTCAGTCTTGCTCCTGTGAAACTGACAGAAGTATGCATGTGCACTACACTCCATTAAAAAAGAAAATACTATCATCGTAGTGGCCAGAGTATAAACACTGCCCTATCAAAAAAAAAAAAGATAAAAAAGAAAAAAATGATGGAATGAGATGCTTCTAATATTGCTGTTTTGTTTTGTTGTTGTTTTGTTTTGTTTTTTAAACACAATTTATAAGAAGTCTCATTTTCTTGAATGTGGTAAGATCAAACTACACCAAGTAATTCCTTGCTCACAAGTCCAAATCTCTTATGTTCTCTGCTTGCTTGCATGTGTATATTTCCAACATCCCTCTGCTCTTCAGATATTTTTAATACATACACACACCTTCATCCATGCCTTCCATTTCACAGGTATTGTACAAGATACAGCAAGTACCCGAAATCTCAGTGATCTACAGATAATCTCAGTGATCTCAGTGATCTCCGTTTACATAGTAAAAGGGAGCTCAGTCATCACCCGTCATTTCCCTGTTGTCCCAAAAACAGTGTTCTTTACCCAGTATGCATACAACTAAGTCAAATTTAGCACACAGAGATAAGATCTTGCTTATTACAGAGTTGCACATGCTGGAATAAAGACAGTATGCCAGAAAGAAAATGAAAGCTGTTATATACAAAATCCTATAGAAATCTTATATAAAATCTTATACAAAATGCAAGGCGGTCCTAAAGAGCCAATTAGTTATACATATGCATACTGCATTACATAATTGTTTTGATATATAATGAGCCATGTTCAGCTAAATGACACTTTATCCAACAGTCTTGAGATATGCATTAAAGCAAGACTCAACTAATTGTGTGGGCTTCAAACTGTCTAAAGCTGCAAAGTCCGTCTCTCTGATGATGTGCTTCACAAGAAGGATTTATGCATCTTTAGGTTAGCAATTGCAGACAGGATTCATTCTGTTAGGTGAAAATGACAACAATAAATAGAATCATAGAATTATAGAATCATTTTCATTGGAAGAGACCCTCAAGATCACAGAGTTCAACCCTTAACCTAACTCTAGCACTAAATCATGTCCCTAAGAACCTTGTCTATACATTTCTTAAACACCTTCAAAGATAATGACATAACCACTTCCCCAGGCAGCCTGTTCCAGTGCTTGACAGCCCTTTCTAAACCTCCCCTGGCCTAGCGTAGGACCATTTCTTCTCATGCTATAACTTCCTACTTGGGAGAAGAGACCAATACCCTCCATGCTACAACCTCCTTTCAGGTAGTTGTAGACAGGGATACAGTCTCCCCTCAGTCTCCTTTTCTCCAAGCTGAACAGCCCCAGTTCCTTAACCTGCTCCTCAACAGACTTGTGCTCCAGACCCCTCACCAGCTTTGTTGCCCTTCTCTGAACTCTCCAGCACCTCGTTGTCTTTCCTGTAGTGAGGGGTCCAAAACTGAACACAGAATTTAAGATAGGGCCTCACCAGTGTCAAGTACAAGGGGACAATCACTTCCTTGGTCCTGCTGGCCACACTATTCCTGAGGCATGTCAGAATGCTGTTGGCCATTTTGGCCACCTGGCAACACTGCTGGCTCATATTCAGCCAGCTGTCAAACAACACCCCAGGGTCCTTTGCTGCTAGGCAGCTTTCCAGCCACTCTTCCCAAAGCCTTCAGCATGTTTGACCCAAGTGCAGGACCCGGCGTTTAATCTTGTTGAGCCTCATACGACTGGCCTTAGCCCATCAATCCAGCTGGTCCGGATCCCTCTGTAGAGCCTTACTACCCTCCAGCAGATCAACACTCACACCAAATTTGGTGCACTCAATCCCCACATCCAGTTCATCAATAAAGATATCAAACAGAACTGGCCATCAACTGCATTTGACTCCATTCACCACAACTCTTCGGGTCTGGCCATCCAGCCATTTTTTTAACTCACATAGCAAAGCTTAGCATCACTGAGAAACAGCAAGGAAAGATGGAGTTGTATCATATATTAACAACATTTTTGTTTCAAAAATTTTTTGCAAACTATTCTTTCCTATTTGGGGAAACCAGAGTAGCCTTGTTCACAGATGAATCTGAATTATTTCCCACATTTTGTATGTGGATAGCGTCTCACTCTGCTTTAGCCATCGATCAAAAGAGTAGACGTGTTTGTTTCAACATTTTGACTGAGCAGGCGGCAGCTAGCATACCTACCAGCTTGAGTGAAGTCTAAAACTTCCCTAGACCAAAGATACACTTACCAGCTATCATTCAGTATCTAGCATAACATATCATGTCTTTTCACTAATGAGCTGCAGGCAAAATTCCATCTGCATGTATGACTGTGTTGGAAAATATAAAAGTCTGAGGAAATACATGACAGAAATGCAGATTCAAGCTCATCTAAGTAACTAAATTGCTTGGTGAAAAGAAGCTGCTACAAGACAGGGAGCCACAGAGGGACACAGAACATCTGAGGAGAGCAGAAATGACTACTGACAAAGAAGCACTGCTCTGTTCACATCAGTTTGAGACTGAACTGACATCGTGGAGACTACATGGGCTCAGATACCACAGCACATTCAGCCAGAGACATGTTGCTGAATATTAGCAAGTGCCACAACCTGCCTGTTGTGCAGCAGTCATGGCACAGCCCAGAAGAGAAGATGGGCTGTCAGCGTAACAGTTTCTCACACGATCACCCTGCCCTTCAGGAGAGCACAGTGTCATCCAGAAGAAAAGACCAGGCACAGTGGTCCCATCTGGCCATGCATGTGAAGCAGACGGGGCTGCGGTGTCCCCAGGCACCATCAGCCCTCCAGGTGCTCTGGGAGCTTCTCAGCAGTCTGTTGACTCCATCCTGGAACCACAGAAGAATGCCTGGTTCTGCTTGGCTCTAATTCCTGCATCACCTGCTGATTGGTTGTTGCCATGATCCCAGGCTGGCCTTCTGAAAGGTTCTCCACATATTGTCAAGGTCTCGGTGCTGGGCGGCCTACCTAGAGGGGGTCATTTGATTGATTGCAGGGGCACCAGGGCTTGTACCGTTTTGCTCACAGGCTTCATGTGTGACACAGAGGGTACAGTCATGGATTTGGGTTACCTTAGCAAATTAACTGCCTGTTTTCTGACCCATGGTGACCTACCTCTAAGCTCTGAGATGTTTTATCATGGGTTTAGTAACTTTTACCACAAGTTAAAAACAGAATAACTGCATTAAGGTGCACACTACTTTATGGACAAGGTGGCCGGAGATCCATGTGAACATTTCTGTATTTGAGTCCTATTCAATAATGCTTTTACATTTTTTAAAGATAATATTCAGCCTTGATTTCAGCTGTAGAAAATACAACATACCAAAAGTGCCTTAACTGTATTCATGCTTTTTGATCACTGTATTACTGTGTAACATATGGAAGTCTTTCAAAGTAGGCTACAAAATAGTGGGTAATAAATTGCAATTCCTGGGTAGGAAAATGAACAGAAAGCTCTCAGACCAAGACCCAAAGCCAGACACTGTACTTCCTGTCTTTTAGGTCTTCTAACATGTAAATTGACCGTTACAAAGAGGATTAACTACTAGAAGTGTATGACTGAAGCCCAACATTCAGCCCGGTTCTTTATTTGCTGCCAGAGCAGACCAGGTGTCCAGAATCCTAATGCTCAGCTCTGCAGTTAGGGTTTATATGATCTGCATACTAAGCACAAGTCATCATTGTTTTCTGGCTCTAATTTATTGGTGGCCTTAACAACTGGCTGTTTTGCTGCTAATTGTACTTCAAATTGCTAGTAGAAAATCAAACGGCAGTTGGGACTCTAAACAAGCACTTTCATGGAGTACAGTTATTTTTAAAAACAGTTTATTTTATTGGAGAATTAGATTTATGCTCAGAACCCTCAAACTTTCTCACAGAAAATTATCTTGTGGTATTTTAGTTATGTTAATGGCTTAAGCTTGTCATTATTTTCTTAGGAAAGCTTTATATTATGTACTAGAAATGGGATGATGGTGTAAGAAAGCATTTTCAAAAGTTGCAATAATTGAATCATAGGCTTATCTGTGTCATTGCAAAATGAAGCCACAGGCATTTGAGAATCTCCCCTCTTAGTACTCTTGCAAAAACAGGCCCAAGTAGTCTGGCAAATTCCTATCTGGAAAATGCGTCTTATTTACTTACATACCACATGACTTCAGTGTGTAACTGAAAGTATATCTTGTCCTGCTGACCATGAGACAGAGATGAGGGCTGGCAGGGAACATGGAGTCCACCATGCCTGACCACAGATCTGGACGTTATTCTAGTACAGTCTAGTCCATGTCTTCTAAGAAGTGATTTCCACTTGGGGAAACTAATTTAAACTACATGGCTTGCCAAATATTTTGGTATTTGTCCGCTGAAAGACATGGCAAAATAATGATAGCTAGCTTCTTTCCCTGGACCTCAGAGTATTTTACATATTTAGAAAGATATGTCTCTTAGCCCATTTTTGTAGATGAAAAATCCCTCATGTTTAAAAATTGTGAGTAACTTATCCTGGGTCACACTAAGTACTCCTTGCAAAGCTGGGGGCAGCCGCTCAATCTCTCATTTCTATCCCGTGCTCAAATAATAAGATTATAATCTTTCAGTAAAAACTGGGGGTCGTCTTGACCTACAAAATACACAGGGGTTGACACATAACTCAGAAATAAGATCCCCTTTAAGAGTGCAAAAATACATGCCTGCTCTTCCAGGGCCTGGCTTCTTTTCTCCACTTCAAAATACTGCCCATGCAAAGTGGCCAGACCTTTTGTATTTCTCTATATTTACCATATGTGCAGATGGGACTGCAAGCTTAGAAAAAATTAGTGAGAAATATGGGAGCCGTGTAATCAGTTCTTGGTTATGTGTGTGTTTGGCTATTTGGGTTGCTCTCTACTCAACCTTACCAAACAAGCTTGAGTCCTTCTGCTATCAGAATGTAAGACAGTTGCATCTCCATCCAATGAAATATGGTCCTCATGTTGCCAGCCGTGGAATGGCCTGTGATGTTTCTAACAGCAATAAAATGGTTTAAGGTTCTTGGAATAAAAGAATGAACAAAATGAAAAAAATACTAAAAATCAATTGTTTCTCAAACTTACATCACAAAAGTAAAATCCTGGTTGCAAGTAGCACTTGTACAATTATAAATTCATTATGAAATCATTTAGAAGGATATTTTAACAAAGTTCTTAAAAACATTAAATCTGGGTTGAAACCTGTAAACGTTTGATAGTGCTTAATCTGTCATAAGCAGCAGATTTAAAAACCTCTGGGCAATATATAAGCTCAAGCATATTCTGCTTCTCATCTCCCAGAGCTGAAATCCTCTGCAAATGCATTGTAATGTCTGTACTTGACTTGAGTGAACTCACGCACTGCTGAAATGCAGACGTCCCCCCATAGCCCCTGTCCCGTGAAGAGGCAAGTGGTAGCTATTTCATGCCATGCAAACTCTCAGCAAAGAGTGGGGAAAAATTGTAGGGCTACTTCAACAGATAGTAACCAGGGTGGATTTTCTTTTTTTTTTTTTTTTTCTTTCCTTTTAACCTTGGCAAAGATGCAAAGGTAAATAACCTTACTTTTATGAATAGTGCTGCAAATTTTTTTACGATTCAGATGAGGGCAAAGGCTTGGTTTCATACTTCATTCAAGTGGTACCAGCAGCTATTGTATGATGACATTGCTGAGATGGTATGTAAGACAATACCTAGCACAGAGATACTACTATGAGCTGAAATGCTAACATGGGAGAAACAGGAGCAACACTTTTTCCAAGTTATGACACACAACTGTTGAAGCTATCAGAATAATTTGAGAGACCTGTTTTGATTACAGACCGACAGAGGATTTGGCTAGCCTATGTAACACCTAGAGCATTTTCTCCAATGAGAAACGGTTGATCAGCTGCAAGGTGACACTTTGACATGTTATTGGAAAATCAGCATTAGGCTTGACAAAATTTATTGATCATTCCTTCTCCTACTCCATTTTCAAAGCAAGAAGAATTAAACCACCGTTATTTATAAAGCATGACAAATATAAACAGAGTATTGAAACTTTATGGATCTTTAAGTTTTCAAGATTCTTGGTTATTTGTCTTCATAAATTTGATATTGTCATGTGACAGAGGCTTGGCAGAGCTCTACTTTGTGTACTGTTATTCTTCTTTTGCTATCTAGAACTGAATTAAGTTCTATATACCAACCTATGATTCTTTCCCATATGTTTAAATTGTACTGTGTGTAAATAGAAACGAGGAAAAGCTTAGATTAAAAGATACATTTGTTTTATGAGTGCTTAATATTAAATGTTAAATCCACATATCATATCTGCACATCAAATGTGAAGAATTGTACCCTTTGTCATTATGTTCTACAGATTCAGGAAAAAAAGGTTAGATTGTCACTCTGGCAGATATGTACATATTCATATTTTGAAAGTGGTGTCACATTTCCTGTTCTGTGTTCCTTACTTTCATTCTGAAAACCTTAGAGGAAACTCATGTAGTGTTTGGATTACTTGCTACTAATTTATTTGTCCAAGTTATGTGGACAAGATTTCTGTCTTTATAACCCAGAGTAATACACGCTGATGTGACACTACCTACTGGAATAGAACTAAGTGCTTTTTAAAGAATTGTGGGCTGAGGCAAGGAAGACTTTTCACTTTTATTTTGTTTAGGGCATAGAAAGAGTGTATTTTGAAAATTTTCCCAATAACTATGAATGGTTCATTTTTCAGATAGTTCACTTGAAATATTCATAGTGAGAGTCTGATGCTGATCCTCTGTCTCATTGCTTTGTTTGAAGACCAAAAATCCATCAATCTCCGACAATCTATAAAAATACTGGACATTTTTGAAAATGTTGAGCTACATCATATCTCCAAAAATACACAGGAGTTCTGTGAAATATTCAGGATCAGAACATAACTCTTGAGTATGATTCCAGCCCCAGAATTCTTCTACACTATATGTTAATTGCTCTCAAAGAGCTTTAAAATTTGCCCTGTGATGGTCAGCAAAAGGTACAATGCACTTGACGAATGCAACCCAGGTGCTTTAGCAGAAGGAGTCACTCCTTTCCATTATGACTTTGGCATTTTACTGCTGAACAGAGTGAGTGAAGGGGCTTTTCATGCAATGCTATTTATTTTATGAAGTCAAACCAAAGAACAAAAATTATATTTTTCTGCATCTATAAGCCCACTTCCGAAGTTGTAGTTCTTACCAGTCATCAACTAAAGGATAATCTTTCGCATCTCCATTTTCAAGCCTAGTGATAAAGGCGAGTCTATGGATATGGTAAGATTAATAGCACATTTGAAAGTAGTCTGAATTAACTTTAACAGGAAACCATCTGGTTCCTCTTTATGTAAGGAAGGCCCATATGCACGCAGCTTAAATCAAAATATGCCTCAAGTGATTTATATGGTTGGGGTTGGTCCATAGCTCATAGAAAGAAATAAAACTATTCTCATTGAGTAAGAGAATTCAGAATGGAATATTTACTCTCCAGCTTTTCAGTGGGAATCATGCATCATCCGCACATGGAAGAGCAAGAAACAGAGAAGAAAGCCCAGAAACATAAAACATGAATTCTATCTGTCCCTGAATATTTAAGTATGAAGAATTATATTACATACTGGTCGTCTAAACAGAACACTACACTAAGGAATAACTATAAACAAATGAGAAACAAAATTAAGACTGCAGAGATTAATTCTAAGTTTATTACGGTCCTGTTGGATCCTAAGCTATATACTTATTTGTATTATAGCTATAGCTTCTATTTCAGAAGAAACTAAGCTCCTTATAGACATTTGAGAATGTTATAGTTTAAAAGCTATGAGATACTCAGTTTCTCCTATTTAATAGGCTGTGCCTCATCACTAGAACTCTGAAATTCTATAGTAGTGCCTTTACTTAGGGGGAACAACAGAAGAAAATTAATTCAAAAAAGTCCATTAGAATCTGCATTACAACACCTTAGGTGCTAAAAATGCCACAGATATCTAGTCCCTTCTGTATCTGGGTGGTTCTTTGATTATTCTGTTTAAATGTCTGCACCTAAAGCAAACCATCTTAAATTAAAAACAAAACAAAACAAAACAAAACAAAACAAAACGTCCTTAGACCACGTTTTCAAAGTCATTGCTGTCATGGAATTTAACTTCAGATATTAACAGTCCTGAGATCCTTAAAGTGTTTTCAGTGTTTCCAGTTTACAAGAAAATAAAAAGGGAGCTTGGATCTCTAGAGATCTCTGTTTCAGCCCCATTCAGTACCCTATCCATACATCTAACCTTTTTCTCAATTTAGCACCTAAGTTAGCTTACCAGCATTGTAAGTGTACAGCTCCTGCTACTCTGTGTTTACTGAAGTCATAATTTTAAATGGGGAATGACTCATTTCCATCATACTTCTCTCTGTGTAAATACTTCTCTCTATGTAAATACTATTTGTGATAGGTTAACCACTATGTTGAAACTTGTTCTTTCATTTACACAACAAAACCTGTCTTTGTGACATAAAATAAATGAAGCCACGCTAATAAATGAAGAAACACTAAGAAAAAAATCAATTCCAAGTCCTTTCTCCTTCCTTCAGTATGGTTTCTCCTGCTGTAAAATGAGTGGAAGACACTGAGTTACTTTGTGAAATGCTTTCAAATCTGTATATGGTAAGCACTACTTGAGAAATAGGTATTATTGTTTATTATAACTAAAGTTAGCAATATTGAGTAAAATCTACCTGTTGGGACACCAGCTTAGACACCAAAGTCTTGCTAGTTTAGACACCTTAGAGAGATGCAGGTAAATGTAAATACACATTTACTTTAATATCTCCTTTCACATCATTACCTGGCCAAACAGCTTTGCAGTAAGTGAGTATTTGCCAAATTGAGCTTACAGCAGCCTTCTTTCAAACTCTAATAGGAGACAGGATTCTGGATGTATGATGAAAGACATTAGACAGCCTGCAAAGACATTCCTGAAAACATTTACAATAATCTGTATAACACATGCAATATGCATATACTTTTTCAATGTACACGTGTCCCCTGACATTGCTGACATTACTGTTTACCTTAAGAACTGAAAATTAAGGCCTAACAAAAGTTTCCAGATTTCCACAGATAATGCTGCCTTCCAGAAGACATGGGTTTAGCTGTACTTACAACATGCCAGGAAACCTCTTTTTATGTCTTTTTCCTTTAGTACAACCTATCTTTCACTAGAAGCAATTTGTGTTTTCATGTCTGATCTGCAGAATAGAATACATGCTATAGCAGTGAAATAAGTAATACTGACCTACAGCAGAATATAGAACAAAACTGTAGTATCTCTTCATACAAATGTTAATTTATGAATAATAATTAATTTTAAAATGTTGCCATTCTTCAGCGATTTAACATCTTCCATAATATATTTTCTTAGGTTTTGTTTGTTTATTTTGGTGTTTTGTTTGGGATTTGTGCTTGTGGGGTGCTGGGGAAGGGCGGTATTTGCTTATTTGTTTGTGTCCTGGTTTGGTTTGTGGTTTTGTTCTTGTTGTGGTGGTGGTGGTATTGTTTTGCTTTGACGTCTTGCTTTTACATACTTGGACCAAAGAAAGGTAGCAATCACTTGAGTAATAAGTAATTTGCAGTTCACTCTCTTGCCTAAGTCTTTCCACTGCACAAAAGAAAATGTAGCCTATCAGGTTATTGAATAAACCAGAAAAAAACTGTGCCCTTTACTGGAACTGGAAGCTATAAATTCTGTGAAGGCTCAACTGTGACTTTGTTACAAGTTTCAAGTATTTGGGTATTGTGCAGGTATGCTGCCTAAGGATCACATCTGAAACCAAAATATAAATCAAAGTGTTGTAATTAAATCACTAGGATTCCTCCATTCCATCTCTTTATAGATGTTAAAACCATGACATTTGCCTTAAGCATTTTTTGTACCATTATATAAATTTGCTGAACACACTTTTGTCTGAATGCACTTAAACTGTTCTCTTTAAATTAAATGGTAAATATAAGTAGCATACACCTCATCCCAGATTCAGGTTTAATTGCAATTAGATTTATTTAACCAAATGCTTTTGATTAATATAACAGTTCATGCTTTGTTCTTTCTGAAGATCAGGAAGATATTTTTCCATTCAAGTGGGCAGTATTTCTGACTAGCTAGGTGAATGAACCTTTAGCAAAAACCACAATGCAATTCAAACATTTCCTGCTAAGAATTATGTGTGAATAATAGATATTGACACATTTGTTTGTTGCTTCTGATATTAACTGCTTGGTTATTCATAAAACTACAGATTTCAAACTGATTTTCCATATGCTTCTAATATTTCTTCATTAGAACCAGTTTTATTATTGGCTTGTACTCAAACACACAATGAATCATTTCTGGATAGATATCTATTCCACAGAAATGCTTTTAGCAAACTTCACAAATGTTTTAGGACATATACTGGGGAAAAATTCAACTGACAGGAACTCTCTTCATTACTGCCTTTTCTTTTTCCAGAATTTTTCTGATGAACAAAGCAAAAATATATCTCATATGCCTGTCCAGGAAAACAGTGCTTCATGGCAGATATCAAAAACTACCTGCAATATATTATCTGTTGCATATTTTGTGATTATTGCTTCAAGCTAGTTTTCATAGAAATTTAGCACTTCCCTGCCATCTAGTTTACTGGTGAACAGTACTAGTAAAGGATGGAAACAAACCTAAACAGAGCACAGCAACACATTATCTGAAGCTGTCCTATGGCAGACCAACACATATTATGTAAAATTACTGTAGGAATCCAGCCAATGAAGCTGGGTTGCCTGCAGCTTTTTAACATGACTGAAAACCCATAAAAAGTAGGCAGAACTAAAGAGGAAAACGAGACAGGCAGGTAACTTCCTTATGCACTCTGAAGTACAGCAAATACCAACAAAAGGGTGGGGATGTCCTCCAGTAAACTTTGCTGCACTAGCATTTTAGTAAATGAACAGTAATGATAAGTATTAGAAGAATTTGTGTCCTCCAGTGATACAAAATCAGGAATTTACATTTGCTGCCTATTAGTTAACCAAACTGTCAGAGATTACATTTTTGTGTATTATATTAAGTGTACACGAGTCACAGGTGTGGATTTTGGATACCTGTCTGAAAGAAAAGTTTTACGGAATTTTATATTCTGGTAGAAAGCCTTGAAACCATGGATATAAATGCATGCAAAAATGGGCAAGCAAGTTATATAGGAAGAAGAAATTGGTCTTCATTAGGCCAAGTGATAAAGTTGGAAAAAAACAGAGAAATGTTATCATTTGTTACTTTGTGTCTAGTTATTTTGAAATTATTTATATAGAACTATAACTGTTTCACCCTGCTAGATTGGATGATTTTCCTCTTGCAGTTTCTCTTTGAAATAACTGGGCTTTTTCTGTGATTTTGGTTTCAAAATTAAATTAATTAAGGTTCCATAAGTCTCTCGGACAGAATAACAAATGTGGAAAGTTTTGCCCATGTTTGAATACTCCAGATTTCTTTTTATAAAACCAGTAGTACTAGCAAGTCAGAGCATGTCTCCCTTTTATATCCTGAATTTTTCAATTGTAATTGTGGTATTTTTCAATGTGGAATTCTGCAAATTCCCCCACAATGTCAGCCTTATAATTGATTTCTTTAATAATTTTGTAAGATTTTCACTTCAGTATCAGGGAAAAAACTGGGACAGAACCAATCTCCATAGGTAGCACTAGCACTTGAGTTTAATATTCAGATTGTTGGAAAATATAGGGTCAGTTTCCTTTTTTTGATGGAGTTTAATTCTGATAGCAATAGGTCATGTTCCTGGCATACCATAATGATTTGCTGTTTCCTTTAAAATACGATTCCATGAAAACTTGTCTGCATTTTTCTGGCAAAGCAAGCACGAGAATCCACAAAGAGGAGTTAAGGTGCCTGTTTCAGACATCTCTTCCATTCCACAGAGACTATCCAAACCAAACCGCTACATTGCTCTCTTCTAGCCCCAGCAGGTCAGGAAGCCAAGGAAGGATGTATTGTATTTGAATGTTTTCAGGTGCAGTTGTGATCTCTTGTAGTTTGGGTTTGTTTTTTTCAGATTCAGATGAACACTGATTGTTTCAGTGTAGAGGGGAAGGAGAACGAGAACGAGAGGAAAGGAAAGGAAAGGAAAGGAAAGGAAAGGAAAGGAAAGGAAAGGAAAGGAAAGGAAAGGAAAGGAAAGGAAAGGAAAGGAAAGGAAAGGAAAGGAAAGGAAAGGAAAGGAAAGGAAAGGAAAGGAAAGGAAAGGAAAGGAAAGGAAAGGAAAGGAAAGGAAAGGAAAGGAAAGGAAAGGAAAGGAAAGGAAAGGAAAGGAAAGGAAAGGAAAGGAAAGGAAAGGAAAGGAAAGGAAAGGAAAGGAAAGGAAAGGAAAGGAAAGGAAAGGAAAAAGACATCTTATGCTAAACCGCAGGAAGAGAAACCATTTTTCTCTTCACCTTCACTTGTTGCAGGACCAGATTCCATTCCCCTTTCTCATTCAGTGGATTAACGCATAGAGCTGATTATGGAGAAAAATAGCTAGCAGAAACATAGTGGAACATAGGGGGTTCCACTTAAATATGACAAGAAACTTCTTTACTTTCAGGGTGCCGGAACACTGGAACAGGCTGCCCAGAGAGGTGGTGGAGTCTCCTTCTCTGGAGACATTCAAAACCCACCTGGACACATTCCTGTGTAACCTCATCTAAGTGCTCCTGCTCTGGCAGGGAGATTGGCTAGATGATCTTTCAAGGTCCCTTTCAATCCTTAACGTTCTGTGGTTCTGTGACAAAGAATGAAAATTTCTGAATTTATCCTGTAAGCTTAAGTTTCCCACTTCCACAGAGCTCTTTTCAACTGTCACTGTAGTGCTTACTGAAAAGAAAAAAAACAACTTCTTTTAATAAGACCTTAGTTTAAAATCAGTGATTATCACTTTTTTTTACAAGTTACATAGTTCATACAAGGTTATAAGTACCAGACAATTCGTAATGTATTTAGTTTCACAAAACTCCTGTGCAGACACTCCAGTGAACTGGAAAAGCATTCTGCAGAGGGAAGATTGAGATACAGAAAAAGTACCAGATACTTGGCTGAGTGCATACAGCCTAATGGATTGCAGTCAATAGCAAAGGCTCAGTACTACTTTATGCATGTTCCTAGCCACAGCGAACATGAATAAATGCATTACCTTATAGTTGAGAAATGTAACATAAGACACATCATGTTATCTTAAAGCCTAAGTTAAAAGCCATGAGATCCAAATTTATAACAGGAATACTTCATCACTACTGTTCTGTCTGATAAAGCTTCAGACAAACTGTGTATCTGTTTATGTTATTTTTATTCATATAAAAAACAGTAACCAGCACAGTCAGATTTATAGATGTTCAAAGTTTCAATCTAAACTTTAAGTTTCAAATTAAACTCCAGTTCACAAGGTGGAAAAGACTATTCTCCTCAATTAAAAAAACAAACAAACAAACAAAAACGGAAAAGGAAAAGAAAAAAAGAAAAAGAAAAAGGGAAAGAAAAAGGGTGGTTCTTAACAGGTTGTGTCAAAGACTTTTCAATCAAAGCTGGCCCTGCTGGTTTGCTGGTTTTAGCGGTTTTATACATTATGTAGAAGTAGTAAACTCTTCCCAAAAGGGTCAACTTCCTTATTATGTTCACAGAAATCCTTACTGAAGAAGAGAAGGGTGTAGATTAAGTCTGAGTAACAAGGAAGTTTGAGGAGAGGGCACCACATTCTTAAGAACTTTGAAAATTGGAAGGCAGGATCCTTCTCGGTGGAAATATTAAGGGTTTCCAGAAGGTAACAGAATACTTCAACTACCTGCATGGGCAAGTCTGGAGGCTGTAATATGTGAAAGGGAGATCTTTACATGAGTAGACTAGATGTTCCTTGACATCAGTGTGACAGCAGGGAAAGTACCTAAACTCTGAAAGTCTCTTCCAGAGAGTTTGCAGTGTATGATCTCACTCAAATACAAAAACCAGTGTCAAACAGAAAAGCAAGAAATCACAACTTTTTTCCTTCTCATAGCCATTTTCAATAAATCTGTATCTGGCTTGCAGAATAATCAGCACAGGAGTACCACACAAAGCTATTTATAGAAGTAGTGTATGCTACTATTAAGAATACCTGTTTTGCTAGTATATTATATAGTAGGTCTCAATCATCAGTCTTGGAAAGAAGATACAATTATAAACTAAAGAAATAATGGAATTTTACATCTCACAACCACACTTAACAGTAGTTAGCAATAGAATTATAAAATACGAGGAGTCACAGTATTGCTTGCTAATGAAGTACTATGAGTTCTCCAGGATTAATCCAGGCTGTCAAACTGCACTGCCCAAACAGACACTTTCTTAATGATTTATTTTATGCAGAGGAGCTAATGTTGCCAGAAAAAGATACCATACAGAAGTCTAAATAGAAGTTTTCTTTCTGTAGCATTTTCAATCCCTGAATATAGATTGTTATTACACATGAATCATGTAAATCCAAACCTGTATGACCATAAAACGATCTACTCAGTGCTCAAAGCTATTGGAATCTAGTTAGACAAGATCAACAGAGGAATAAAGATGTCCATGTGAGAGTTGGGATGAAATCAACAGCCTAATATATGATGGTTAAGTAACAACTAGAGGGAGATATAGGAGAGATTTAAGACACAGCATTATGAAGGAGACATTATTTTATGATCATGAAAGGACATTATAGTGAGAAAGCTTTGTGAAAGTTATTTTGCTATGGGCACAGTCTCTTACAGAAAACATTTGAAAGTAGCTGAAAGAAAATACTAGGTAATATACTGTAGGAGACTAAGCTAGATTCTTCCCTCTGCCTGCTCAGTGCATGTGAAAAAGCAGAAAAATGGCATAACTTTTAAAAAGGGCAATTAATCAAATCCACATTATCACTTTCCATCTAGTAGAGAACTCCTAAAGCTGTGAAAATGGGGTTGCTTCACAGAGCAGACCTACCAGCCAGAATGACTCCTGTTGTGCTCTCTGGAACTCAACCAAAATTGTGGTGGGCAGAGTCGTGCAATTTCCATTGAGTCTTCTGTCTGTGGTTGGATATCTGCCGTGTTTGAGGAATAAGCACTGTTCTCAGTTTTGTCTACTAGGGAGTGCCCCTCTCCTCTGGTCCCAAAAGAAGGATGGTTCACCTATGCACGGCCTTGCTCAGACTGTCATATTCTGCCACCTTCTTTTAAAAGGGGATCATTTAGGTAAAAAGTCTCTGTCCTGCATCTTATCTTTTAGAGTTATATTTTACTGTTTTCCCCAGCTTGCACATTGTGTCTCATTCATAGCTAAGTCCTATTAAATTCCTTAAATACTTTATGTTCATCACTTTCTTAAACAAAAATATGTTACTTGCACATATCCTAGCTGCATTAGTCAGATAACTACCTCCACTAACTACACACACTCCGACATTCTCAAAGGAAAGCTTGTGTCTTTCCAGCATAATACCAGGTATTTTCTGCCTTTCTGAAGCTTTTATAAAATAAAAGAACATATTGTTGGGTAATAATTGACATTTACCCCAGGAAGACAACACATCAGAGGGCAAAACAATAACTGAAATTGGGAAAGTACTTGTGGCAGAATTGATTGCACCTGCAGCCCAGAAGGCTGATTTTATCCTGGGCTGCATCAAAAGCAGCGTGTCCAGCAGGCTGAGGGAGGTGATTCTGCCCCTCTGCTCCACCCTGGTGAGACCCCACCTGGAGTCCTGTGTCCAGCTCTGGAGCCCTCAGCACAGGAAAGACATGGACCTGTTGGAGAGGGGCCAGAGGAGCCACAGAAATGATCAGAGGGCTGGAACAACTCTGCTTGGGGACAGGCTGAAAGAGTTAGGTTGTTGAGCCTGGGGAAGAGAGGGCTCTTTAAACCAAAAGAGAGGAGATTCAGGCTGGACATGAGGAAGAAATTTTTTTCAATGAAGATTGTAATGTATGGTAACAGGTTGTCCAGAAAGGTGGTCAATGCCCCATTCCTGAAAACATTCAAGACCAGGCTGGACAGGGCTCTGAGCAACCTGATCAAGTTGACGGTGTCCCTGCTCATTGCAGGTGGGTTGGACTAGATGACCTTTGAAAGTCCCTTCCAACCCAAACTATTCTGTGATTTCAAGACGGTGTGAGATGCAGACAGAGAAGTCAGTTGTTAGTATGCATCTTTTGCCTCTGAATAACAGTTATGCCCATAGCATTTCATATCAATGAAACTATCGGTGCCAAATACAGTAACAAATCTTTCGTCTTCACACCAAAAAGAGAGGTACCAGGGGTACTGTTATGAGAGGGAAAATACAGCTCTTTTTACCCAAGTTTTCAGAATTCTTACTTTACATACAATGCACATTAAATTAACATTTTTTTTCAGAGCATTATGATTTCACATACATTTACAACATGTACAACATTTACAACCAATGAACCAACCGACCAACCAACCAACCAACCAACCAAAACCTAGCTGAGAAAGTAATATATTCAGTAAGGAAAATCAGATTATGTTATAGTTTTTATATATTATATATAGTTCCTGTATTATATCATATGATGCCACATACTGGTATCAGTATTGTTTCAAACCATGGGCTTATATCAAGAAACGTTCTCTGACAAATATCTTTAAGCGATGTCAAGTCTGAGATGACATCATACAAGTTACCTGAACTTCTTTACAGACATAAGTAATAATACAGCAATATTTCATTCCTTTTCTCCACACCCCTCCTCCCAATTAAATAGGTCACTAAAGCTTTGGATAGCTTTCCATGATCTTTCCTGAGCTGTCCTCAAATCTTATTCATTGGGTGATATCCAAAAAATTAGTTTGGTATTGAGATGCTTAATGCTTCAGTGCCTAAAAGTTAAATCCAAGTTGCAGAGTTACATATCTAGACAGCAGCCAGTGTAAGGAGGAGGCAATTCCTAATCCAGGCACCAGGAAATGCTAAGAAAAAAAAATTGGTCTGGAATGCTGCCACTTGCCTGTCTGAAAGCTGCAGATGTAAAAATTCAGTTCAGAGCTCAAAGCCCTTGAACACGTTACTGCTGGCACTTACGTGTTTGCCTGGAGAACCACTTCCAAATCAAGGAAGTGACTGAGCTGAAAATTTGCAAATTTGTTATTGATGCCACGAAGTTAATTCTCAGTGAGGTCAGTCCCCCAGACTGGCCAAATGCTTACCTTTGCTAGAATTAAGTCTGTCAAATAAGACTTTGGGCAGCAGTTTTAGCAAAGGCTTAAAGAAATCAGGAAACTGCAGCTTGAGGATATGGTATAACGGTACAGGTAAGTGTGTCTTGTAGCTGAATACTGCTAACAGGCAGAACAGGTCTTCCGTTTGTCCCTGCTGGGATGTTTCTACTCCTTCCCTTGCATTAGCAGTGGTGTTTCTTTGAGAGTTCAGTGATCTGGGTCAGGAAGCTAAACTGACTTAAACTAATATTATCGGGGGGAAAGTGGCATTTCCATCTCACCACTGTCTCCACATCCATTTGGATGCTATGCAAAACACCGAGGAGCGTGGTGGGGGTCAGAGAGATGAGATGAGATGAGATGAGATGAGATGAGATGAGATGAGATGAGATGAGATGAGATGAGATGAGATGAGATGAGATGAGATGAGATGAGATGAGATGAGATGAGATGAGATGAGAGCAGGACACACAGTGAACAAAATCGAGACAGGCTGGACTAACTGGTAGAGCAGTCAGAGCTGTTTGATATAGATGTTAGATCACTTCAGCTGTTAACAGCAAAAAGCAGTCATGCATTTGAGTACTGGGACACTGATCATTGTTTTCTTCTAACAATATAAAATAATGTAAGTAGAGACAGGTAATCTTACCTTTAGCATGGCAGTCTAGTGATCTGAACATTTCTCTTGTCGTCAGAAAATGTTGGTTGTGTTCAGTCTCCTCCTCTAAGATTTTCAGTGATTGTGTGTTTTTTTTGTTGTATTTTGGACTTACATCACACATGATAGACAATTGTTAAACAAGAGCACATAAAACATTTATTTTTTAATATTATGGTCTTTATACTACCAGTAAACATACCTGAATAAAGCATTCCACTATTCATCGACTGGTAGATGATGTAACTACAGAATCATATGGGAACCAGAAATGAGATTTTTTTAAAAGCACATGCAATTAATTCTGTAAAGATCGAAGCTCCCTCTATAGAATTAATTCACTTTGCATTGTGCTTTCTATAATGTTTTAATGTTTGTTCTGTCTAGAAGTACGGTCTGTCCCAATACAAGAACAGATAAATTTAAACAGATCTTTTTTGGACTCTGTCCATTCCATGCAGTACAGCTATGACCTTATCTTCCTGCTCTTTGGGCTCTTGCTTTAGTTTGGACACATAAATCCCTGAATCATGAGTACAAAATACTGTCTCTTTTTTCACTTCCCATCAGTTTTGCAACTTACTATGCAACGTTAGTTAGCTCTAAAAACACTTCTCCAGGTTTTAAGGCATTCAGCCCATTGCCTACTTATTGTTGGGAGTCTTTATAGACATCCAAGTGCTAACAAATGCAAAATAAAAGAATCTGTTTTTCACGTTGCCAAAGGAAGACTTCAGGCAAAGGAAAAGGTTAAGAAATATTTGTTCAAGATTCTCTAAACTTCATTGAGAATGTGAGTTCTAACAATGGCATTTCCTGCATTTTCACATGCATCCCTCAACAGAAACATTTTATGTGTAAGTAAAATTATAGCGAGTAGTCGTCGCTAATGATATAACCATGTAATGCAGGTATCAAAGTCACAGCTTTTATGATCTCTCATTTTACCCCTTCATAAGAAGTAGTAGAGTAGGAATACATTTCAAACATTAATCAAAGAAACCTGGTTTTATTTTTTTTTGTATCTCTCCTGTGTCTAACTTTGGTTGCAGGAATAGAATTGTAGCCTTAATAATGCTGAGGAGAGCTAGTAAAACATAAACCTCATCCCTTCTTAGTCCCTATCTTTGGTAAAATCAAAAGTAGAAATAGGCACTCAAAGTGTAATTTGTGCAGAATTTAAGAGCTTATTCTTGTGAGAAAGAACATCTGCACTATCAAACGTTTTAAGCCGAAATTTTTTACCTGTCTAAACTTGACATACCCTGCACTCCAGATGCACAATCAGCTATCCAGGTATTACCTGAGGCCACCTGGATCCCACAGCAAGACACCCCTCTGTCTATGTCCTCAGAAAAAAAAGGGGTAAAAAATGAAAAGAAGAAGAAAAAAAAATGCTCTGCAGTACAGAGAATGAAGCCCGTATTTGTATTTACCCTGAGATGGAAATTCTGAGTGAAGGGAAGAATTTGTCCTGAGGGTTTATGCAGTGCAGAAGTAGGTGCAAATTATCTCATTCTTATCTTCTCCAAAGTTGCCCCTGTAATTTGAATTCCTTCTAGACCACTGAATTAGGATATCTTAGCACTAATTTATTCCTATAGCTGGCAGGACTAGTTTCCTAGCCTTGTTTATTCACAAGATTAGACTTTTCCTATGTTGTTCCATGACAAAATATGAGTTTACAAAAGCACAAGGGCAGAAGAGAACACTTTCTCTAATTCCATCTTCTAAAGACTAATATTCTCCAGGAACCTTAAAGAAAATAAAGTGACAAAAGTTTTCAATTTAAACCCTGTTGAAACTTGGTGTGTTCAGAGCATCTATTCTGTAGATATTTAGATCTGCCTCTGTACAAATTTTTAACTTTAATTTTTATAAATTATGCAAACCCAATTCTGATGTTTATTAATTACATGTAGTACTCCAAACCTTCATGCACAAATGGCTGAAAACAACCCAGCCAATTAACACAATGAAAAAGATTGCCAACCAACCAAAGAAGTTGCTAACATTTATTAACTCTGGTCCAACAGATATGTCTAACACAGAAAATCAAAGCAAAGAATGAGGATGTTCATAGTCACTTGGAAAACTGGGTTTGAGAACAGAAGTGAGATGCCACCTGAAAAAATTAGACTGATTTACCAGTTGGCAGTGAAAGTAAATACACACACACACACACACACAAATAAAACAAACAAACAAACAGAAAAAACCCAAACCAAAACAACAACAAAAAAGACCCACCCACACTATAATCTAGGGAAGAAATTGGTGAAGTCTTTGTGAATATTAAACACTGAATAGACATTTTCCCAAATCCCAACATTGGTAAGGAAAAAGATATCACACATACTACATAGTTTCATTTGTCTTTCACAAGGCAGCTGAAACCACCCCCACCCAGCCCTTAATTCTAATTCATTGTTAGAATATAACAATGGCTGCACTGGGTCAGACTCTAGCACAATATTTTGTTTCCAGTAGTGGCCAAAAAGAGGATCCTTAGGGAAGCATATAAAGGAGAACAAAGATCAAAGAGCAGAGCAAGCATACAGTGATTTCTTGATATACTCATCTGGTGTGCCTTATACTTGCTCCAAGTATGTCTTAGAGGTTTATACTAAAACCAGAATACCCTAAAGCTGCACTAGGAGCAGGCTTTGTTTTTTAAGCAAGCCAGGGAATTTTCAAGGTGGTCAATCCTACATGGTGAAGTGGTGAAATGTAGGACTCTCAAGGCAGTATCATACAGAGAATCTATCCTTAAATTATAAGGCAAGTAACCAGAAATACCGTTCCAGTCCTTGGTAGTCTATGTGGAGGGGTTTTGATAGATAAAGATTTGTTGTTGAATTAGTCAGGCTCAAAGGAATCTCAAGGCCACTTTGAGAAGCAGAGAACAGAATCTACTGTGAGAAAGAGGGGCGTTTCTTCATTAGCGGGGCCCCAACATGACGTGAGTCATTGGACCTATCATCAGTGAGACTCCAGCGCGTGGACAGCCCGTGATACTCATTTAGCGAATCCATGCTTGGAGCATGGACACGTGATTAGAGAATAGTTGCATATATAAGGAGGCTTGTTTCTGCAATAAGTGGCTTTGCGTGATTCACATTGAATAGGAATGCTGAGTCCTTTATCTTTCCAACACATCTAGACCAAGAAACTGTGTGCATTTCCTCCCTAAAGGCGCACTCAGCCCATATTCTAGTAGGAACCAAAGAAACTGGTAATACCCCTTGAGCTTTCCACATCCTAGGCTTAGTCACACACCTGCCTTAAGGGGATGAAATCTTAGATGGGTGCTTGGCCAAAATCGTTGTACAGCTTGAAACTGAACAGGTAACATGTTGAATATGAATTCTGCTAAACTACATCTAGCTCCATAGTTTCACATAACTCATGAAAAGTTGGAAGAGCATATATTTTATATCTGCACAGAACTTAGCGTACAAACAGCTAGCAGAAGTCCATGACAGATTCTATAGGAGAAAAGTAGCCAGCATACCC
The DNA here is from genome assembly GCF_036013475.1 of Columba livia. Taxonomy (NCBI): domain Eukaryota; kingdom Metazoa; phylum Chordata; class Aves; order Columbiformes; family Columbidae; genus Columba; species Columba livia. The sequence goes on from NC_088642.1 coordinate 21,127,674, forward strand.
CCACACTCCAGGCTCTGCAAAATCTTGCATAACCTGCCAACAGAAGTATAGAAACAGAATCTGATTTGCTGTAAAGTGGCAGACCCAGTGAAGGCCGATGTTATCTAAATGCCCTACTCATTGACTCACTACTTGGACCAGTGGGTTTAAAGTAAAAGAGGGGAGATTCAGGCTAGACATGAGGAAGAAATTTTATATTGTGAGGGTGATAAAACACAGGAACATGTTGTTCAGAGGGTTGGTAGATGCCCCATCCCTGGAGACATTCCAGGCCAGGCTGGACAGGACTCCGAGCAACCTGATCCAGTTGGAGATGTCCCTGCTCATTGCAGGTGTGTTGAACTAGATGAGCTTTGAAGGTCCCTTTCACTCGAAACTATTCTATGGTTTTGTAACAGGCCCTGCTAAAATGTCTGTCCCATCTTTCTTATAAGCCCCTTTAAATACTGAAATGCCACAATAAGGTCTCTCTGGAGCCTTCTCTTCTCCAGGCTCAACAACCCCAGCTCTCTCAGCCTGTCCTCACAGCAGAGCTGTTCCAGCTCTCTGATCATTTCTGTGGCTCCTCTGGCCCCTCTCCAACAGGTCCATGTCTTTCCCGTGCTGAGGGCTCCAGAGCTGGACACAGGACTCCAGGTGGAGTCTCACCAGAGTGGAGCAGAGGGGCAGAATCACCTCCCTCAACCTGCTGGACACGCTGCTTTTGATGCAGCCCAGGATATGGCTGCCTTTCTGGACTGCAAGTGCACATTGCCAGGTCATGTTGAGCTTTTTTTGTACATGTGATGCTCTCCTAATATTCTCTACAAGTAAATAGAGAGAAAACTCTATAACTACACACTTCAATTCTCACCTTGTACTTCAGTTTAATTTTGTAGAAGCTTTCCTCGAGAAAAGCCTTTCCATGTCAGTTTAAATCTATGCAACTATGATGATCACTAAAGGCAGGTTTCACTGGATATATTGTATCTCTGCTATTAAATCTCTTTTCAGAACCAAACTGAGTCACTGTTTTTCTTTGTTAAATACTTGTATTGTTTGAAGTTTATTGGCACTGTGAATAGATACTGTTATAATGACTTAGATACACTCATATTGCTAGAGAAATGAACATCTGGAATGTAAGAAGAAAAATGCCAGTGCCCTGCAAGACCTAAGCTTTTTTTTTTCCCTGTGTGAATAATGAAGACTTTGCTTTGTGTATTCCTGCTATGTCACTCTTTATATTTTCTAAAAGGACTGTGTGGTAGTGTGAGAAATTGACTTCCCGCACAAATACATCCCCTGTGGGCTACACACAGCTCACCCTGCTGGAATTCAACAGCAAAAGAATAGAAGGAGACTCTTAGTCTGTTTTATGGCAATGCACATCTCAGGCTAAGTTTAAATAACATTATATTCACTCCTGCAATAAATAAATTCCGTAATTCAAGACATTTTTGATCCCTATTACTCATCTGAGCTTGTAGTGTGCTGTTGCCCAAATTACATCCTACTATGTCTTTGAGGGTAATGCCCTCAAGAGACAATGACTCTGCGTGAAGTCTGTCTATCAACAGAATGACAGATTTGTACAATTTAAGGCTCACGGCCTTGTCCAGCCATGTTTTAAACCTCTCCACTGATGGAAAGTCCACAACTTTTCTGGTCCCCTAATCTGAAGTCTGTTACCTTTGCGGTGTGTATTAGAAGAGGGGTAGTTACTAGGTCAAAAGAGGTTCTCCTTCCCCTCTACTCTACCCTGGTGAGACCACACCTGGAATATTGTGCCCAGTTCTGGACCCCTCAGTTTAAGAAGGACTGAGAACTGCTGGAGAGAGTCCAGCGCAGAGCAACAAAGATGATTAAGGGAGTGGAGCATCTCCCTTATCAGGAAAGGCTGAGGGAGCTGGGTCTCTTTAGCTTGGAGGAGACTGAGGGGTGACCTTACTAATGTTTACAAATATGTAAAGGGTGAGTGTCACAAGGATGGAGCCAGGACCTTCTCAGTGACAAACAATGGTAGGACACGGGGTAATGAGTTCAAACTGGAACACAAGAGGTTCCACTTAAATATGAGAAGAAATTTCTTCTCAGTGATGGTGACAGAACACTGGAACAGGCTGTCAAGGGGAGCTGTGTAGTCTCCTACTCTGGAGACATTCAAAATCTGCCTGGACACATTTCCGTGTAACCTCATCTAGGCGTTCCTGCTCCAGCAGGGGGATTGGACTACATGATCTTTTGAGGTCCCTTCCAATCCCTAACATTCTGTGATTCTGTGAATACTATCATAAGAAGTCAGAATTTTCTTTTTTCCAAGTTATGCCCATTGCCCTCTTGCTCTTCCACTGTGCACCTCTGAGAAGAGTCTGAATCCATCTTCTCTATACCTTTCTATAATTGAAGTATCTGAAGACAGCAGCAAGATATACCCTCTTTTGTCTTCTCTTTTAGAGGCAGAACAATCCTAGTTCTCTCCTTATAGGTCATATGCTTCAACCCCATGACCAACTTCATAGCTCTCTGCTGGACTCACTCTAGCATGTCGATGTCTTTTTCATACTGGGTAGCCCAAGATTTGATGCAGTAGCCTGAATGACGTATCACTGCTGCCAAATAGAGGGGGAAAATAAGTTTTCTTGACCTACCAGCTACACTCTAAAAGTCATCTTGCTAATGTAGCTGGCATTCTGCAAGGACGCAGTGACATATTTGTGAAAATATGTTACTGCTAACAGAGATGAAGATACATATGCAGTGACACTGAGTTATAAGGCCAGGAAAAACAAAGGTTCTGTTTTGATAGTACACTTAAAATTATCATCAGGCCTTTCTTATTCAAATTTCAAGCAAAACAATTATGCATAGCTTATACTTTACTGTCCAGCTTAGGAGACATTCTTCATTCAAGATAGCAACTTACTCATTAGCCCATAGGGGAGTAATAATACAAATGGCATTTGATCCCAATGAATAAAGAGTGCAATAGGAAGCAATGGTTTGAGGGAGAGATGTAATAAGAAGCAGCAAGGAGGAGTAATGGCATGGAAAGAAAGCAAGAGTGAAAAATGAAAGGGAAAAATAAGAAAAGGTATGGGAAAGGGAAAGAGAATTATTCTAGAGGTAAAAGGTAGGGAAGAAACAGTCTTCAGTCTTCATAAGCAACTGGAAAGTCTAGCTACACTAGCAAAAGCCTCTTCTCAACCTCCTGCAAAAAGAGATCCTGCTGACCTCTTCTTTCAAACCCTTTTGAAGTTCTAAATGCTATAAAATCTATCCTAGTGTTTCAAATAAACTCAGTGACTGCTTGCAGTGCGTGAATCCTTGATCAGTCTTTTGGCTCGGCATAATCAACTTTCCTCAGAACACTGAGACTCTGGCATTCCTTCTCAGCAGCCAGCGCCAGCAGCAACCTGAGTTTCAACCATTCAAAAATTTAAAGAATTGAGGATTTAAATTGAAATCTAGTGACTTGCTTAGTCCAAAGAGACATATCATACTTCAATTTTATTTTTGAACAAAAACACTCAACAAGTCTACCAGTTGTCCCTAAACCAGCTGATTTTCTGTTAATTTCACTTTTTGCCTTTCAAACTTTGTGTTTAAATGACCAATCCTATTTTTTAGCCATTTTCCCCAACAGGATCAAGCGGGGCATTTTTGTGTAATGAACTCCTTTCTCCATGACCACAGCTTTCACTGTGGACTGCAAGAATGTTGCAAAATAGGGCTTTATTTATTTATTGTATTTGTTATATAACACCCTTCCCCATGTATCTGGCTGCCCTACAAAAGTTAAAGACAAGAATAAATAAAATAAGTCTATACCCACTGGCCAGAGAGAAGCAGCTGTTCTGCCAAGAGAAGAGCCAAGAAAAAACAACTCAGAGAAAAAGAGCTGCTGAGAAAATCAAGATAAAATTATCAAAGACACACTGTCCAGAATGAACAGCAGAGTTTATTATGGAGGCTTTTGCATGGCCTGTTTGCTTGATTGCTGTATATAAGCATTTTACATTCAGCCCTGGAGTCTTATGCAGGTGGAGACGCCGTGCAAACCTATTAATGGAACAAAAAAAATGTGCTGTAGCTGTCCAAAGGTCACAGCAGTGAGAAAAAGGAAAGAATCATCACACCCAACTGTAACCGATTAACAAAGATGAAGACAGTTTACATTCATTTGTTAGAGTCACCACCATAAACAGTCATGTAAAAGTTACTGTGATTGCATAGAAGGAACCAAACAAAAGGAAATTAAATTATCTTTACTACTACAAATAAAAGTCAATATCAAAAGGATTGTAGAAAAGTTTTCCATAACACAAAAAACCCCAAAAAATTCTAGACAACTCCAAAAATTTATTAGCACTCAATTTATCTGCAACTCTGTTGAGTTTCTTATACAGATATTAATAAACCATATTTGAAATATGTCTCACCACAACATAGTGGGTGGTGTTCATTACTCTATTTGTTTAACGTGGCAGAATCTAGAGAACAGATTAATTATGAACCCCAGCAGTACAGCCACATGATGTTAATTCTTGGACAGTACAAATGCCAAACAGATCCTCCCTCCCAGCTTTAAAGTCAGTAAGGCTATGAAGATGTTGAGCCCTGCCTGGAAGATGCACAGGCAAGATCAGTTCACATCTCAGCCAAATGATTTCATTTGTACTACCGGGCAGGCAATGAAACTGTTCTGCTTTTATGCTGTTGCTTCTTCATCACATTCCCTGCTGACCTAGCACGTTCCACTGGAGGTACTTACTTGCACAGCAGCAGAATATTAATATTTTAGGGCACACATATGGTGTGTGTCCTTTCTGGCTGCACCTGTGCCAGCTCAGACAGCTACAACTCTTACATTCATCCGTTGCTACTCACTGGTGCAGCCCTTGCAGGGTTTACCACAGTTTCTGTCCTGCCAGCAGAGCTTCTCTGCATGAAAGCACCTCCTAAAACATTTCTGTCAAACTGAGTCAAATTCTCAGGATTCAGTCAGAATCTTACACGTATGTCTAGTTCCTAAATAAATCCTAACAATTAAAAGCAGCATGGGTGCAGGCTAATTTAATAAAATATACAGAGTTGTGATAGCGTGTGTATTACCTGTTGTTATTAGAACCTTACACTCTCTTCCTTTCCCTTTCATCACTGAATTCTAAGCATAATTAAAATTCCTTCTATGATACTACTGTGTTTTGGAAAACCTTCTTCTCAAAATTCCAATAAATAATTGGAAGTTACTTTATTTCTACCAAATCACTCCATAAGGCTTCAAGCTCCTGGCAAATTTCCAGCTATAAAGATTTTACGTTTTTTTCCCATCCCTGTATTCCTTTTAATGCTCCTTCCTTCCCAGCCTCCAGACTCAACAGAAAAACAAAAGAAACAGAGTGCATGCCATACAACTCTGAGAGCAGGGCCAATTCCCCAACAAACTGATTTGTTTGGTACAACCTACCCTCATTCTGTGTCTTCAGACTGAAAGCCCTCCAGGGCACTGTCTGTCTCTTTTCTGTAATTAAAGGACACAAAAGGCCCAACCCTCTCTGGGAACCTGGACAATACCTGGATTCTGACAGATGCTTTGATCTTCTTCCATTATCAGGCTATCCCTACAAGATATTGGGCTAAAACTGCAGAGGCTCTTCTACATTTGTCATCAGACATTAAAGTCATATACAAAAGAACATACATTTCTCCTTCTTTTAAAAAACTCCTAGCCTTTATTCTTCCTGTATGTTGGCCTTAGCACCATGAATCCATCCCTTACAATATCTGAACCTGTGCTGCTCACAATCTGCAGCACAAAGGAGCCTGTAGCTGTATGCAGCCTAATATTAGTTGGTCTGATAGTCAGAAACAAAACCTCCCAATATACACATTCAAGTATGGATTTTGGAACATACAAAGATTGCAGTTACAGTAGTCATAGTGGTAAGTCCATGGAACACAAATTCCTGTGAGCGTTTTGACTCCACTGTCCATATGGAGTTATGAAATTACCTTGCAAATTAAAAAAAGAAGGTGTTTTCTAAACTGCTCATCATGCTAGGCCCAAACCAAATAAGCACAGAGACTGAATTACCTCTTGTCCATGAAGAAAATATTGCTTTTGATCACAGGGTTGAGGTTTTTGGCAGGGTACCAGGGAGCTCCCAGTGTGTCTGCCTGTATCACACAGAACTGTATATGGCTAGAGGGCAAACATAAGATTCCCGCTATGCAATATATCAACCTTGGTAAACACAAAGATGGAATAAAAAATAAGAGGCAGCAATACTATATTATGCCTGTGGTAAATGCTATATTTATTATTCTAGTGCATATGTTCTCAATAAAAAGATCTTTGCAGGGGGTCAACTGCTATTCTCCTTCAAAATTAGGCATTTCTAAATGCACAACAGCTGATGGGAATACTTTTCAAGTTGAAAAAAGTAATATACGGGAAAATGTAGGTTAAGAATGTCTAATTTTTTCTTACAGCCTTTTCAGTTTTTATTTTCTCACTATGGTGTATCTCAAATCGCTGTCTGTTAATGACCTGTATGCAAACAGTACCCTCGCAATGCAGTGTTTAGAGAAAAGAGTGCTCTCTGACTCTTCAGTCACTATATTCCTGCTGTTGAGGGGATTACAGAGAAGGTGCGTACTGTTATAATAGAATCTCTCATAAAACATCTGTGACAAAAGAAATTTCAATCATTTGGATTGTCTGTTTTCATAGTTGTAATTTAATTGAAACTTTAAAGTTTGAAAATAGCTGAGTAAAATAAATAGTTTCATAAAGTTTCTTTGACTGCTCCATTCTTAAATTTTGATAGAATGTATCATAATGATGGGAAAAAATGGTACAACTGTTTCAAACCAGTTTCACTCTTTCAGTTAACTTACATTTAAGTTTTAAATTAAATTTCTTCACAGTAGCCCTGGGAAGGAATTCATAGCTCTTATTTTAAGCTGTGTGGAATGTATTTTTTTTCTCTGAGTTTACCCAGAGGCTGCATATTTTTCTGAAAAAAACCCAGCAAATTTATATACTTCATCTGAATTACAACTCTCACATTCTCATGTGATTGGAAGCTGTCCTTTTTACTATTCATTCACAAAGAATCCACAGGCAGCACCGGAACAAGAGCTGTGCCAGGCAACTTCAAGATCAAAGTGCAGATTTATGAAGAAAACAATGAAGAATAGGGAAACAAAACCGCTTTAACTATGCAAAGTCATTGTACATTCATATCAGGAAGATTTAATTCGTTACCGTATTTGTGAATAAAAGGGGGAGGCAGACATAAAGAGCAAAGGCAGGATGATGTTAATGAGGTTGCAAAAAATGTAGCTGAGAGATTTGTGCCTGAAGTTTCGTATGTGTGTAACATAATCAGTGATGGATTAACATGCTGGAAGTGAGAGGTTTCGAAGATATTATGAACCCAGAAGAGTGTCTGGTTTAAAAGTAGTGGTGTAGCTACTTGGAAAAGACTCCCCCAAAATTTTCTGAGACTACATATGGCAAAATTATTGCAATATTAAACTTTTCTAACAGCATTCTTTTCTTTTATCTTGGTAAAATTTATGATGAGAAAATTCAAGAGTACCTACAGGGAGAAGGAAGCTGATGTTTTCATGTCTGCAAGACTCTTGTTCAAATATACTGATGGCCCAAAATAGTGTAAAAAACATTTTTAAACTATATGATCAAGTCAGTTTAACAGAATAAGCTGGAGTGGCAGTAAAAGAGAACAAACAACACATGAAGGTCATCTCAAGGTACTTATCCTTTGAGAATCCCTTTTAATACTTTTCTGTCATAAATCCATCAGTCCAGAAGTTTTATGCTTGCATACTTGCTGATCAGTTGTGTTGTTTACTCAGAATTTCTGTGGTTCAAAATCAGTACAAGCACTGACTTTCACATATAGGAGTACAGAAAAAAAGCCAGGAAATTATTTCACATATATAGGTAGAAAAGGAGAAAGCAATTGAAAAAGGGGAGGCTCTTTTTTCTTGTTCGTTTAGGAAAGGCCAGGCTGTTTGTGACCAAATTCAGGGAGAGAAAGATATTATTAAGATAGCAAGGTGTAGGCAGGAGGTAGACTACTAGGGTCTGGCTGCTCTCATTAATTCCAAGTAAAACTGTGTCTGCTTTCTCTGCCCTGTGGTAGAACTAACATTCCTGTCCAAGGAGTGAAAGCTTCAAAGCTCTTAGCATGACAAGAGTAGTTTTTAGATTAACACATCCATCTTACTTAAATATCAAAGCCTAGGTTTAGAATCACAACATTCATGCTCTATGGCAGCATCCAGATTTCACTGAGTATTTCTCTCACTCAAGAGCTATTCAATCTGTTGGTAATGGTAAAGAGGGACAAGTAAAGATGTAGAACCCTCAGCATTTTGCCAGTTTCAGGAGCAGAAGCAGATTTTTGACAAGAAAAATGAAAGCCAGGTTTATTTTTATTTTCAAAATCATATGCAAGATCCTGTTTCACTAAGTATTAAGCATATAAACTAAAAGGTCATGTCCATGTTCAGAAAAGTATACATTTCTAGTGACAACCATTTTCCAAAGAATCTCTGACTGTCAGCTGCCTAATAAGATTGTGTTCATCACCAGTTTTTGTACTTCTGCTTGTTCTCTGCTTCTGGCAAACACACACATCAACAACCACAGCCTGTCAATCCTGGTTTATAGCACACCAGCCCATTTGATGTAGCTTTTCATTGGGTCTTCCACCTCAGCTGTCTCTTTGGAATGCAGTTCCTGTTGGATCATAAAGGAGAATCTGCCTATTCCTTCATTTACCACCTTTTTAAAAAATGAAATCTATGTCATTAAAATGTTCTACTATTACCATAGCAAACACTGACATTATCTTGTCTGTAACAAAATAAAAAAACACAAACAAACAAACAAAATCAGTTGCCATTTACAGACATTGTAGTATATTAAATAATTAATAAACAGAACTATACATATAATCAACTGTTTACAGGTTTCTGAAAGATACATTGAATTTGTTTTATGCATGACACTAAAGCTGGTTTTGAAATTAAGTTTGTCCAAAAGGCATTTCAAAAATTAAATGAATGATATCTGAGAACTATTAGGACTAAGACTTTGACATGAAAGCATTTAGTATTGTAGTCAGGGACTGATACACAAATAAGCAATGAAAAAACAGCAGAAAAATAGTGCTGTGAGTGTTGGTACACACAACATATGCTTGAGCATGGTCCCTTGTTTCCCTGGCAATATTTGCTTAGCTTATGCTAGTGAGACCATCAAAGACCAGACCTCTTCTGAAGAGTCATGTTCCCTCAACTCTGCTCACCTTTCTACTCCCAGCTGCACACTCTTTTAGCCTTACCTGACTTTGATGCTTGTTGAATCCTGTTGTGATTTGGTTCAAGTTACAAAGCAACAGGGAGTTTCGAAATAGGAAAGTTCCTGAATAATTTGTAGATTACTTTGTAGCCCAGGTTATATTCCAGTAATCTCACTAGTTGGTCAAGGATTCATTCAAAAGCTTTAAGTACAATATTACAAATTTTGCAGGCTCATAAAAGGCAAATATAGATGTCAGAAAATTCTTCTCTTCTGTGGACTGTTACTAGCAAGTAATGTGATCAGATAGCCACCTACAGAATATTCATGAGGGTAATGGTCTTTTTTGAAGATCTTTTTTAAGAAAAATCAAAAGCAATTGGTGGATAGCTTAACATGCCATCTCAGATTGAAGAAGATATTCTGAACAAGATAAAAATCAGCTACTAAACAGAATTTTCACAAGATCGTCCACAGTAACACCTTTTAGAAATATCTAGCTTTCAACAGAGTCAAAGATACTGACTTGTACTCATGCCAACTAAAATCATAAGCTTTTATCCACAAGGTATCTTAAACATTACAGTGTAGGAAGAGGCTGATTCATCTGTACTAGGAAGAATGGACAGTTTCTCCTGTTTTTCATGATGCATAAAAATTACCTCAAAACCTTTAAACTCTTATGGTTAATTTAGCATCTGGTGGAAGTCACTAGAATAATTTCTCTAATTTTATATTTTAAAAGGAAAATTTCATACTGTGCAAATAATATATATACAAATAGTTCAAATAGTTTCAGTAGTTAACGCCCCTGGTTGAATATGTCTCACGCCTTCTTGTTCAGAAACTTGTCAATATAGTGTCATATATGAACAACTTACTTTGGATTTTCAGACTGAGCATGATTATTTGAACAGAATTACACTTACGTGGTTGGTTCATACAACATTTTCACTGTAAAGAACAAAAGTTGCATCATATCTAGAATACCACTGCAAATATTCTGCAGTAAGCTGAGATTGCATTTTACTATTTGATTTTAACCAATTTATGAAGAAATTTGATGCTGCTTCTCTTTTCCAGAAGTTACTCTAAAGTCATTATTTTATTATAGTAGCTGTTCTAGAAGTCACTGTTTTATTAAACTCAATCTGCTATAACCTGCTACAGGTTTTAATGTTCAAACCTGAAAAAAACAAAACAACAACAACAACAACAACAACAAAAACAAAACAAAAACAAAAACAAACAACAATAAAAACAAACAACAACAAAAACAAACAAACAAACAAACCCAAACAAACAACAACCAAAAAAAACAACAAAACAAAAACAAGAAACACACATTTCACTATTATCTTAATAGCACTTTCACAGTTCTATTTCACAAAATATCAACTGAAGCAGAACTCATTTTCCCATGTTGGGCTCTTTTTGTGGCAATAAAATTTAATTACATATGTTACGTGACCTAAAACCTAACGGATGTTACTCTGTTTTCAAGAATTATGTACTATGTCAAAATCTACCTTTCTGTTTTACAGACAACTTTACTAGGCTAGCTAAGAAGTGTAAATGTTGTTTTGCTGAGTGAAAGATTCTGAAGTGCTACAAGTGGCTATTTCATTTTTTTCAAATTTAAAAATAACTTAGTAAAACATTACTACTGTTGCTTATAATGTCTGTAGCGAATAAAATAAAAAATTATGAAAAAAAAACTGATAATTTGTGTTCATTTTGCTAATCTCTTATGTACCGAAATACACTGTAACATTTATAGTTACAAATAGTATCTTCAAAATGACTGCTGGGGTTCTATTTTACAGATACACTGTACACATTTGTACTCCTACTTACAAACTAGTTTTATATATGCGTGTATGTTTATTTTCAAAGACCATGAGCATGTCAAGGAAACCAAAGACATATAACATGCTATAAAACCAGTTTTCTCTATAGACCCATAAGAACGAGTGTGCATCTTAAAAACTAAACCAAACCAAACCAAACCAAACCAAACCAAACCAAAACAAAACAAAACAGAACAAAACAAAACAAAACAAAACAAAACAAAACAAAGCAAACAAAAAAAAAACCAGACAGACAGATTGTAATAAAAAGTAATAAAAAGTAATAAAAAGTAATAAAAAGTAATAAAAAGTAACCTGCAGCCTGAAGATTGCTATGCATCCTGGTTTCTGGGACCACAGCTCGAAGTGATGTATGAGAGGCTTGGACTAAAAATCTACATTTTTAATGTAATCCCAGAGAAGTTCTCTGGTAGGCAGAGAACTGCACTTTCTGGATCACTGCTCCCACATCTTAGAGAGCAGTGAGTTATATCTGGAAGATGGTTCCTGGAGTTTCTGGCAATGCAAATGAAATACATTCAGGGTTATGCTTCATATCTATTTAAATTATATTTAAATTACAATTTTGTAGTATGTTGCGTCTTATCAAAATGTTTACAGAAAAAACCTTAAGTACACACAACCTACATAAGCATTCACATCAGTGAAACTAGCGGAAAGTGAAATTAGTAGCATTTCACACTTTTTTGGACTATATTTAGAGTACCCTTAGGTATCAGAAGAAAAAAGGAATTAAGCTGTTCAAACATGGCTAATAAAGGGGAGAAATGCATATTCATATAGGTCCATCAAAGTAAAATATTATTCCTTGGGTTCAAACAAGTTTTCAACTGTTCTAGCTACATTGTGTTTTGAGTCACCAAATCACTGGAATTCTCTCTTAAAATAACTTATCTGGAACCTGATCAAAGAATTACATGCTTTCATATTCCTGGGCTTAGAGGAAGTCAAGAATAGCAAATACTTTTCAAGAAGTATTCAGAAAATACTACATTAGGGATACTTTAATGAAGATGATACATTCTCATAGGTGATGTGTTTTTAACATATAGGCTAAACTGAAACTCCTGGCTAATTCTACAAAGAATGTGATGGTAATTTTACAGAATTAATGAATCATCAGGAAATTAATATCAAAGCACAGCTGACTGGGTTTCTATTCAGGACTTCTGAATCACTGCTCATTGAGCAAAGCAATCATTGGACAATGGGGGTTTTGCCTGAGCAAAATGTGAGTCAGGAGACCTGGACTCCCATTGTCTTCACTGGGAGTTTTGCCTGCATATGGAGTGAGCTGGGACTTCTGCTGAATGGGAGCCATTCATGAAGTGGCTAAGTAAAGCACCCAATACATCACCATTTTGAAGTTAACACTAGGTGGTAGACATAACTGGAAGAAATACAGACATTTTTGGAGCCATGTGAAAGACTTGTATAAAACGGCATTTCAAATGTATTGTCTCTTATTTCCCCCTATTTGGCCTGAACGTGTTTTGTTTTGAAAGGTATCTGGCGGTTCACTCCAACATTCCCTTTGGTTTAACAAATTAATTAAATTAATTTCCTTTCTACATGAGTCTGTAGGCGGAAGAGACATCCTTGCAACTGAAAACAGAAATCCATTCCACTGTCCATACCCTCTATCGTTGTTTATTTGGAGGAGAAAGAGGTTTCTAACTAACCAGTTCTCAGTGTGCTGCTGTCTACACACACATCCACTGATCTATAGATGCATTCCAGTTGTACTTTCGTGATACACTCCTCCACACACATGCCACTAACCTGAAGGTGAAAAAGGAGTTAAAGTTAAAGTTGAGTAAATAAAAAGAACAAAATAGCAGGGCAAGAAAGGCTGCAGGGCAAGAAAGGCTACAGGGCGTAAAGAACATGAGACAACAAAGAGAAAAGGAGTATTACAGACTACACACAGAAGAAGCATAATATGAGGGATGGTTTGGAATAGGTGTCTAAGAGCAAGAGAGGGCCAAGATCTAAGCTTCCCTCAGAACTCAGATTCACTGATACAAATGAAAACTAAGCCTGTCCTTAATAATTTGACTCTAAGGAAAGTAGTGGTGGGCTAAGGAGTAAAAAGGGAGGTAGACTTAACAAAAGCAAAGGTGGAAGGAGGGCAATGAATCTGCAAAAACATGGGGAGTAATTTTTCTACTAAGGAAAAGAGGACAAGAGTGTGAGGTAGCGCTCTCTTGGGGTAGAAATTCAGAAGGGAGATGAAGGGATAGAGCAAATAAGTGCATGAAAAAGCAAACCTGATATGTATTGTATAGTGAATCTGTAAATGTAGGATAAGATACTATAGTATGGCTGAAATATGTAATTTACACCTTTCTTTCAACAATTTCTGGTCTGAATGAAAAAACTGCTGTATGTGTTATTTCTACAGGTGCATTTATAATGTATGTCAGAAGAGCCTTCGCTGTATTCCAAATAAGTCTACATAAAAACAATGTACACTGTATCAATCATTTGTGTTGTTACAGAAAAGACAGTTTTAAAATGTGTACTCGACATATTTTTGTTTATATTTCTGAATTTTTAATTTTCTGAATTTCTTTTGTACAACAGTAATATTCATATCCTCTCAGACATTGAGTGAAGAACCTAGTCCTTCTGAACAGAACAAATTAACCTAATATATCACACAAGTGATATGTCATCTTTTTTTTGAAATTTACTTGTTCACCCTCCTATCTAACAATTTTTCTATAGATCTGAGGACAGGCATTTGGTCACTTTTCGAGTAGAACAATGAGTAATAAATATTAATAGGCTCTTTCTAGCCTCTTTTAAGTAAAGTGTAGATTACCAATGAGCTCTATGGGCCCTGGAACCCAACAGAGAATGGAATTTCAGAATTAAAAACACAGTGAGAAAATAAATGCTGACCATCATACAGCCTGAGTGTCTAGATGCCAGCGATACTATGAAATAGTATCTGAGATGTTCCATAATATATTAGGCAGAGGTCATCCAGAAGAACCTAATGACTTTAAATCATCTCAGCCTATGGGTACTGGAATGATAGAAGCAAAGAAGACTTTCTGCCATTCTGTTTTCCAAACCTGATGCTGCTTTTTCGCTTGCTGAAAATTTGCATGTTTTCTCAGAGCCTGTTTCTTTCTCACAATAAACAATGCAAAGCCCTCCTGCCAAAAAAATGTCCAAATGCTAAACTGTTGCTATTATAGTCATTATTATAAAAGCAACTTTGAGCTGTGGGTTTTTAAATTATAATTATTTTTACAAAAGATTTTTATGTGTCTTGATTGCAGTAATTATGATTCCATAGTATTAAATGTGTATTTAAAACGTCATGTTAGCTTACTGGTCCAGATAAATGAGTTTCCTTAAATGAACTTCATACAAAGGAGTGGTTTTCTTTATATTTGTCTTATTTGCTATGCTAGCAACACACTATAATACATTAAACAGCTGATAAACCATTGTTTCTTTACAAAAATAACTACAGACAAAGATGTCAAAAGAAGCACAATGTTTTATTTGAAAATACTTTCATGCAGATAATACCAGATTCTAATTCAGAAATGCATATTTCTCCTTGGTGTTTATTCTCACCTATCTGCCCTTGCTTTGTTTAAGGAGGTCATGTCAAGAAAATAAAGCAATAAAAAAGCAAAAAGGAATCTGAAACCATGTCTGTTTTACAGGCTACCACGTTAGTGGTGATAAGCCTGTGCCCTGTATAAAGAACATCCAGTATAAAGAGCATCACAAAATCCAAGAAATGGGCTTCTTCAACAACCAGTCTGATAGGGAATAAAAACAGAAAACAGTTCAGCCAGTGGGACACCCACTGATGGTCGCAAAATAGGACCTATGTGAAATTATTACTCTATTGCTACTGTGACCAGCACGAACTGGAGGTCACGATCTAAAGCACCCATGACAACCAGAACTTCCCAGACTCTCTGTAGATCAGCAGATTCACAAGTTACTGAAGTTTACAACTGATCAGAAAAAAAGTTTTTGGTTTTGTTTTTTTTTATTAGTTGGTGATTTTGTGGGGGTTTTTTGTTGTGGTGGTGGTGGTGGTGGTTTTTGTGTTTGCTTTGTTTTGCTTTGTTTTGTTTTGTTTTGTTTTGTTTTGTTTTGTTTTGTTTTAAAAAAAGGATCAGGAACAGGAAACAGAGGGGGACCTGAGAGAAAAGGGGTAGCAAGTTTCTGGCTCCAATGCAACACTCTTTTGTAACTAGCCACAATGCTGTATCAACTTTTCAAACGATCCTGTCTGACCCTCGGCGCCCATTTAACTGGTTGCCACTAGCTGGGGGAAAGCCAGTGAGGCTGCACTATGCAGCAGTTTGGATATGAAATGCTATCAGCTATCAATGCCATCCCAGTAGATTTCTTACAATGACACAACCCCATCCAATCTCCCATCCTTCCCAGACAACCTTGCCTATTCTTTGGTGAGAATTGCTCCATTGTACATACAGACATTCACATTCTTGATAAGACAGTCAGGGGAAAAGTTCATGAGGCATATCCTCTGCTGGTATAACTTCAGTTCCCTTCCCCCTTCTCCCAGGAGTGAGTGGGTGATCTGACTCCCTGTGTTGAAAGGAAACAAGGTTGTCTATTCAGCTGCAGTCAAACATACTGTATGTGTTAAGGCCCAGACAGCCTATGATGCTGAATGGAGATACTAGAGGTTCATGTTTCTCTGCTGGGAATTTTCACAGAGAAGAAAAGGAATGCCTCGTTTTTGTTGTACAACTTCCGACTGACAACTGACAGAGCTCAAAAGCATAGAATCGCAATTATTCTCATGGCACAAGACCTCAAAATGCAGGGACAAAAAAGACCAAAAGGATTTGTTGGCTGGTTTGAGTGAGCAGTGTTAAGACTGTAATGGGACACTAAATAGATATGCAGAAATAGATCACTGAAAATCTGAGTCCTTCTGATTAGCTTGGCCATTACTATTAATAATTTTGCCTAATCTCAGGCAAAAGACTTAGCTTTTCATTTTTTTTAATAGAATAGTAGCATTCTATAATAATCTAGAATAATCTTTTATAATATAATTTTTATTAATAACTGAGCCAATTATTTGCAAGGCATAAAAGATAAACTCAATTTCAGCATAACCAGTTGGGAAGTTTCCTGTTAAAAGTGACCAAATGCAACATGCTTTGATTAATGTAAGAAGGTTTTTTTTTACGAGACACAAAATCAGATCATACAGTCAAAGCAAAAATGGACGTTTGGGCCAAAACCAAGGTAAAAACTAATCCAAAATAATACTCCTGCAGTGCTTACACAGCAAATGTCACATCCTCAGTACCAACTATGGACCTACAGATCTTTTCCTGCAGGTCTTCATATTTGCTAACAGAACATAGCTTATGTCTTTTTTGATGAGTGTAGAACACATATAAGTGTATAAATTGCAGTATAGTGTCTCTTCCCACTGTTTTCAATAAAACATTGTCTTAATTTCCATTGTATCAGACCTTAATAAAAAATAAAGTATATTTTTCATATTTGGCTGTCTAAAACTGAGGTATTTGTCAAATGCCACTGTGTTAAAAAGAGCTGAAAATAAACAAACACCAAACCTCAACTTCTTATTTTATCATGTTCAAGAAAGCAACCACCAATCTCAAGGAAAAAAAAAAAAAAGCCACATTCACTAACTTGTGTGGACTAAATTTGGCCTCTTAGAGACTCAGTTTCTTCATTGGTAGAGCAAGGTACAATGGTAATTAACAGTTCTAAGCTGGATTTGGCCTTTCAAGGGGATAATACATATTTTTATTTTGTCCAAATTAATTGAATACTGGGGACATACTGTCATACCGTTTACCATGAATAAACATATTGTTTCACAATAATTTTATTCCAATTTTGCCATTGTGGTTTCAACAGTACTTCACTGAGATTCCACCTAGAACCCCAAAACTTCAAAGACTCAGCCAGTATTAATTTATAGTACTGATTTATTAATGTGAAGATGGGCTTACTTTAAATGTTAAAACACTTATTTCAGCTGGCATCCATGCACTCTCATGCTAGATTTATTACTACCTGGAAAATGAAATGGTTGTACAATTTCTTGCTTCATTTCCACTTGTTACATTTGCTACAACTGATCTCCCCGTGTTTTCGTCTGATAGCTCTAGTCAGCTGAAAATAACAATACTTTGTGTTTGAACAGCAGCTTCCACTCTAATACCTTTGCTTATTTTACAAAGGCCCTCAGATACTTTGCGGACATGCAAAGTACATTTACTGACTGACTTTGTTACCCACAACCAAACAGGGCTTGAGTTTACCATGATGTTTGATTTCAGGTGGCTGAACCCATAATGCCTGTGAGGATGAGGTTCAAGTTAAAACCAGTCCTTACCCTACACTTGCATTTCCCTGCTTTTCAAGCCACCTCATCAAAGTAGGTCTGAAAATGAAACTCAAAGCACAAATTAGAGTGCTGAGCACAGTGACAACACGGACAGGCTCATCAAGGTCTTAGGTCATTGCTTGTTGATTTAAAATCAAAACAAAACACAACCCTGAAGCAGGTGGAAATTATTTTGTCAATGTAAAACCAGTGGTAACAGTAATGACTGCTGCTCTGTGCTACTATTTCAAACATAAGAATGCTTTCGTATATTCTTAGTGTTGGCTGATAGAATCTAAAGCCTACAATATTTCTAGTAACTTTCGAGTTGCTATTCCTTGAAACCAACAATAATACTGAAAATTATGGATAGAAGTATTTTAGAAGCATTTTTAATTTGTCCTAGTCCTAGTCTTAAATACTTTATACTAAATCTGTTAAAACTGTTGTATATTTTAAAGGAAAGTTCAGTGAATTGTAATTTCAAGTGTTGCATGGTGACACTGTAGTATGAACAGTGACTCATTTATTGCTATCCAGGCACATCTAAAATACATGTTTATTATAACATAAAGGATAATACTCTTTATATAGTATAGTTACCTTATATCACCATCAAAGTCAAAATCAGTAAATGAAAGGGGTATTAGGAGAGAAAGGATGGAGTAAAAAAGATAGAAAGAAAATTTTGATCAAGAACATGTCATCAAAAAGCTCTTAATACTCAGTTTTTCTAAGCACTGTGTAATAATGCCTGTTGCCCACTGAGACCTGAAACAGAGGTATGACTGCTAAGTTGTACAACTGCTCATTGACTATTTTGTCTCACCAAACAGCTAATTCTCTCACAAGATTATCCTCATTTCTTATAGACTCCATTATTAATGAAAGTGTTAAATGATTATATTCTTTTGGATCACCTCATTTGGAGCCTGACCCCTCTCCCATTAAGACAACTGGAAGATTACTATTCATATGAAAAGAGGGCAGAAATAAGTCCTTATCTGGGAGGTTTCACAGAAAGCATGCCATACTCTAAAATGAAAGATCAAACAAGCAGATCACTAAAGGCCAAAGGTCAGTTAAGAGGTCAGTTCCCATTTCCTGGAAAAATAGTGAAAGTATTTTAAACCTGCACCATGAAAAATAAGAATGAGATAGACTTTTTAGCTTTCAGGTATGAGAAAATACAGCATGTGTTTCTATCATTGCAACAACATTTCTTCTTGCTTTTTAAAGCAAATTAATAACTTGATTTAGATGCTTACTCTCTTTCTTAAGTTAGATAACTAAGATCAAGATTCCACAGTACACAGTTCGATCTCTAACCTACATTAATCATGAGTAAGTTTGCATTATACTGAAAGATAATTTTTCTCTAAATTATACATCATTATCTGAAGCACATTTAAAGTAGAAAACACTTTAGCAAAACCATTACTGTGACTGTGTGGAGGTAACACTACTCATAATTTTATTTCATGTCTATTTTTGTGTGTCTAAGACATAACATTATTTCTGTACACTTCAAATAGCTTTCCAGGGGAAAAAAAATATGGAAGCCATATAATCTATAAACCAACTTCTTAAATTATATGTTTAGGATGAATTTATATAACTTTCCATTTACAGTATGTGTTTATCTTGTAAGAAAATACAGTTTAAAATATCATTAAAGATGCACTGAAATACAATTATTAAATATTTTAAACAGACTTTACCAATATTTCAAATGAAAGTCTTTCTCTAAAAAGTGAAAGAAGGTCTTTGGGAATTCCCCTGCCTCTACTCTGTAAACATCTTTTCAATAGTACAAACTTTTAAAAGCTAAAAGAAACTGAAGGCCACTTATTTCCCAAAAGTGGATGTTTCATGCTTTTCCCTTCATCTTCATTCCATGCTATTGAAACAGGCTGAATGGGGCTTAGTACCAGTGAACTTAAATTGCTAAACAAGAGGCAAGTCTCATCATGTGTTTTGAATATCTACAAGAAACATGCAAAGAATTACAGCTCATTATGTTTTTCTCTATTCTTGATAATGCTCCAGTTGCTTCTGAAAGATATGTGTGGTTCCCCACCCTGGGAAGAGTAGATCATGAGTAACTGTCTTTAAGAAACAGAAAATAAGTGATGACTTCACACCCTCTTGTTAGAAGAAACTAACATGGTTTACATATTTTACCACATATTTTTAAAAGCACATGGATAGTGTTATGCAATTATGTTTAGGCTTTTCAGATTTCCAGTCTGGACAATGTAATGAAGAAGTGCCCCAGCCTCCCCTGCTCTGTGTGTCTGTGTGTGTGTGTGTATCTTTAAATTCTGCCTGAGTTCTGATTTTGCATTTCTAACGAAGCTGAACTGACAGAGCGTGAAAGTGGTCTAAAAGGAAAAACAAAGAAAGTGACCCAGCTTTCACCGTGCCAAGACTAGTCAATATTCCAGCAGCTCAGCTTTCCCCTCTCTTCTGATGTGTTTCTGTTTTTTTCAGAGCGGAGCTGACAGTCTCCTCCCCTTTCCTTAAGTTACTGCCATAGTAAGTTGCTGTATTCCGGAGCACATGCGGATTGTCAGTTTTCTCTCTCCCGCTCGCTCAGCTCTGCAGCTCTGTTTTATTAGCTGGGAAAACCCCCACCTGATCTACCACTACCGTGTTCTTAGGGTACTGAAGATCTGAAAAGGTGAGCCGATCGTTTCGTTTGGTGGGTTTTGAGTAAGAAGTCTGATTTTTTCACTCTCTGCCTTTGCATGTTACTTAATGTAATGATCCTTTTAGCTGTACCCTTGTCTTTTCTTGATCTTAATGTAAGTCATAACGGCCAGATTAGCTGCACTAATCATCTTGGAAAGAAAAACCACTGTGAACAGTGGTTTTTTTTTCTTTTTTTCAAAATTAATTGTTCTGAAAATAATCCTGCATGCACACAGTAATCGTGTCCAAGCTAGAATACTTACTAATCTAAATATCTAGCTCAGTCTCAGAATGTTTCCATTTTGTAAAGAAGCAAAGCATATAGCATTCTGTTAGAATTGTGGGAGAATATTGCACTGGAGTGTCAATCTTGAAACATATGGTAGAAGCAGCGATCAAATCCCATCAAAAGAAATTTGTTACAATATGGTATCTCCTCTGAAACACGCTGTTTGAAAACCCTGTGAATTTATATTCTAAGTGCTTTCTTTAAAAAGGTATCTAGGAACTAGATTTATTGAAAGTAAGGTATTAGAGTTGGACTGTAAATGTGTGTAGATGGAGAGAGATTTCAGTTGAAGCAACTAACTGTCCATTTATTAATTTCTCATTTCTTCATAAAAACATGCCTGTGTATTAACTAAGTCTTCAGAAAACTGGATTTTCAGAGAATACCCTTGTGCAGGCTCCATTATCAAACAAATGAATACCAAGCAGCCACAAAAAAAAAAAAAAAAAAAAAAAAAAAAAAATATCTTAAAAGGAAAAATGTTGACTTAATGAAGGATTTTTAATATTAAAACATTTTAAGTTTGAGTCAGTGTGTGATTTCTTAAAATCAGATTATATCCCCATAATTGCTGCCAGGCCAAGCTAAGCGTTATTTTGCAATGTGAACTTGTATTACAGTCTGAAGTGACAAGCTAAGTGGGATATAACTTCTGATGTTTTACAGATGTGCTCTGAATAGTTTATACACTTCAAAGATGAATGTTATCAACATAAAACTGTCAAAGGCATATCTTCTAAATATCAGTTGGGGGATAAATAAACTATTCCTGCTGTGGTTTGCCATGTGAAAAAGAGTATTTCAGCCAATGCATTGAACCATTTAAAAAGATCCGAAATGCAGAACATTTCAAATGTACCAGTTCAAGCAAAATATTTATCTCCAGTGGTAAATGTGAAGGTGAGCTAGAATTCTTTTCAGATAATATGGGCCTGCTAAACAGATAAAAATGAAGCCTGACAGTTTTAAACATTATAGCACCTTAGGCTTCCACAAATTTTCCTGATTTTACATTAGTATATCTCTAGCAACTGGAAAAAAAAAAAAAAAAAAGAAGTTATTCATGGGTTTTACAGCATGACAGCAACTCAGATTAATTTCTGCACACACAGGACATGTATCTGATCGGTTGATATAATCCCCAACTCAAATAATTCTTTAGCAGTCATTGACGCGATGTATCAAAAACTGCAGTTGACAACTTAGATCCTACGAATAATACAAGTTTTACTGAATATTTGCTTCCATGTAAACATATGGCTAGTCATATCTTTAAAATCTTATTGCAATATTTGAAATTTCTTGTCTTGCAGGTTTCACCAGCACCTCCCACGGCAAAGAGTCTTCTGCTTTTCAGAGGGGATATTGACAGAAGTTAACTGTAAAAGAAAACCTCCTGCAAAATAGATGACTAAAGGTAACGGAGAAGATCCAAAAACTGGAAGTAGGATGGAACGCATTCAACAAGGAGTCCGGAAACGTACACTTTTGGCAAAAAAAAAAGTGCAGAGCATAACAAAGGATGATGTTAAAAGTTATTTATTGAGGAATGCCTTTGTGCTCTTCACCGTTGTTGCTGTGATTCTTGGTGAGTAATTTGTTCAATAGGATCTCCAGTGCATTTGACAATGACAATTTGCCTGGGCGATTTGCATTACAAATGAGATCCCAAATTCTTCTGCAGTGATAAGAATGTTCTGGCTTGGAGATTTTTGGCTTTGACAGCTGCATGCTGAAGTTTAGGGAAGACACATTTACATTATTCTAGTAGTGTGAAGGATCATTTTCCTGAAGAAATTCAACTGTTTTATGGTTTCGCCTCTTAAAGAATTAGATAAAAAACTGAATTGAATGCTTTCAATGAAAACTTTGTCTACAAAGCCAATTGCAGCAAAATGTTCAGGATGTAACTTTTATTTACCTAATCTATATATACACACATATTAAAAACAAATAAACAAACAAAAACCAAATAAAATCCCACCTTGCAATGACAATCAGAAGTCCACAATGAATGAAGTGAAATTTCTAGGCAAAGGTATATATTAGAGCCTCAGCCTTTTCAGTTTTCTCTTGATAAATGCAAAACAATCAAACTTAAGTACAAGCTTAAGCTCTCTCAGTCACTCACAATCTTACACATGCATCTTTCAGATGGAATTGGGGCAACAATAGCAATGTTACTTATTCAAATGACCACAAGATAACACCTGACTAAATGCCTTTTTAGAGTATATGGAGAGGAATCCAGAACATCAAACAACGTTTAGATTTGGAATGCACCAAAATGCAAATTTAAAATACTGCTACACCTTTTGAATTTACATTAGAAAGTGAATCTTCTGAGAAAAACATACAATTTTTAAAAGAAATTTGCCTTTATATGTTTAAGTGTTCACTTTTGGTAATTTTCCTTTAACTACAGCTTTTCTAAATGACACCATATGTTTCATGAAATACCATTCTTTAGAGCCTGAGCAGGAACAGTATGTCTTTACTGAACTACTTTAATTTTTATTTTCTAATTAATTTAAAATATGAAACTGCAAATCTGCTCATTAAAATCCAAATGTTAACACTTAAAAATAAGGGTGCATATCCTACACCTATGTAGGCCCTAATGTCCTTGATAATGCTATTCCATATAAATCGTCACACTATTTTTCTACAGCTTTTTTAGGAATTCATATTTTAGGGCTTTACCATTATTGTTGCTTGATACCATATCTGCAGGGTTATTTTACATTAATTTTAGGTTTGATGGTCTTTTTCTGGGAGAAAATTAGACAACTATATTAATTCACATATTGATTAAAAAAATACTTTGTTGCTATAACAGAAATGCCAGCCTCTCATATTTATCAACAGTATTTGATCACAAGTACTTTTAGTTCCTAAATATGTATGTGTTCAATGCAAAAAGCTCATTAATATCAGGGATAAAAAACTAAGGGATTTTATCTACAATGGTCAGAAAAGGCAGAACAAATGAAGCAGGTCTTAAAACACTATCCAGCCTCAAAGGAATGCAATTCTTTGATTATCTCCTGTCTATACTGCACAAGACCTGTGTGCTCTTGCAATTTTTTCACTGTCATCTGCCTCCACTGTGACTCCTATAAATTTGGCAATGTGAGAACAGACACGGGGGTTGGACAAGTGTTTTTACTGTTATTGCATGTTCCAATTAGCTTTAGATGACTGGGGACAAATGTCTGCCCACAGCTCCACTACCACCTACAGCAACCAGTAAAGCTGGAACATAAGTTGGAGAACTAATGAAAATGTGCAGCTGCCAGCTGCTCCAATTCCATGTATGAACCTATAGACATATCTGGCCTAACACACGGAAAAAAGCCTTCACATTACAATGATGGAATACTCCAAAGTTTTCTCAGATTCCTTATTTGTGGTGTAACTGTACAGTACATACGTATGATTAGAACAGTGAGGTCACAGCTCATAAAAGGTAAGACTTTGTATTTTTGAGAGTTTTGTGCTGTTGTGGCGAAATTCAGAAGGAGGAAACAGTTGGTTAGAGTTTGGAAAAAGCTCACTGGTTGAACTCCATCTGTCTAGTTTGGCAAAGACTAAATTGTTATAATCTCTCAGTTGTTTTGTGATCTGTGGAAAATCAGATGGTGGGCTTAATCCCTTTTCTAGCAGACAGTAATCAACATTGTGAAATTAACCCACTAATTAGCACTGCTGGCAGTCTCATCAGAGATGCTTGGATGTAAGTGTGGGGGGAAACCAAACTATACTCAGGTGAGGGTTGAATAATTTATAAGAACTGAGTCTTCATGGTCTCTGTAATCTAAAGAGATAGATGACATCAGTTTTTAGGGCTGACACTACAGCAATTTTCATAAAGACTAAATTCAGGAAACAAAAAATTTTAGCTTTAAAGGGAGCAACGTTTCTTCAGAAACATTTGTTTCAGGCCTCTTTTGTTAAGGGACTGACATGAAAAATCCTATTTAATAGAGCATTTCAATTTTCCTTGCTGAGCAGGATGGGTGCTGGTAGAGGTTAAGTGGATAGGATCGTATGTCTTAATCCAGTCTCAGGACTGTAGTTTATAAAAGGCACTTGAGTTTATGTCTGCCTAAACATGCATTTTGTTTTGAAGTGAATAGCTGCAACATGCATTTGTTTGTGTTGCATACTGATACTTTGCATAGTAGAGATTTTCTGGCATTCATATAACAATCATCATTATCACTCTTGTTGTTGTTTTTAGAGAAATTTTAACTGCTGTTAAGCCCTCTGACAAACTTTGAGAAAAGTGTGGTCAATGAGTTATGATGCAGTTTTTCAGATTCTTCTAGTATACCAAGAAATATTAAACAAGTTCTCAGCATTGGATCTTGGCAAGAGGCAATGAATGAGAACAATTATGTGAGGTGAATTTGAAAAGCTGACCACTGCTAAATTCAGAGTGTCATGATGACCAGGAGCAATTTAAGGTAGGCTAGAGGTCATGGTGGCTCATGCAAAATCTGCAGGAAGTCTTAAGAACTTTGAAGTGCTAGCCAAATTACTGGCAAAATTTCAGGCAGTGCCCTCTCTCCCACGCTACTTTGCTCCATCATCCTGCCCTCAAAATGCCTTCCTTTCAGATACTCTTCCTTCAGTAGACTGTCTTGATTCTCTGCTACTTACCTCCCATTTTCCAAAAATGCCACAGAAGCCCAGACTTTACTCTGGCAGGGCTTCTAAATGCCAAGGAATCTCCTGTGGATTCTCAACTTGTACGGAAGGAAAGATTGAGACACACAGAGCTGCTAAGCAGGCATCCTGAGAAGCTGTTCACAGAGAAATACTGTTTCAATTGAGGGGGTCAGTGAAGCAGAGGAAGGTTGTGGAGCAAATACTTTGAAAATAAGGTTCTGCATATATATGAAACGTTTATAGCTGCGAATCATTAGCTAAAATCCCCTTTACAGTGCTGAAGCTATATGCTGCAGTTATCCCCTGGGACATTAAAGCAGGACGGAGATGGATCCAGTTCTGATTTCTGTCTACCTGACCACCAAAGGGAACACAAGACTGGTTGTGTCATGGAACCAAATCTTCTGTAATTGCAGGCAATAGATGTGAAATGTAGACAGGCCCATACAACATCTGTTTTACAACAGCACGCACCATATATAAGATTCCAAAACTTTCCAACATCTTTATAAAAAAACTTGTTAAAAGTACAGAAAGAAGACAGGAGATATGAAGGTATTGCCAATGTCCCTACGTCCCCGAAAAAAGCAAAGAGTCAAATAAAGCCTGCAGATGATCCTTCATTATAAGGAACGTAAAAACCACACAAAACCCCAAAAATATTCTAACAGTGCAAAGCGTGCAGAGTAGCAGATGCTCTTATTTCAACACACTTCTGCTCTGAACATTAGTTTAAAAGGAGTCCTAAGAGGCACAAGTCTGTAATATACAGGTAGAGAGAATCCTGGATAAAACCTACTCTTGTGTGTTGAAGTGACATCTTTTCTGCTACTGGCAGGCCCTCTGTACCCACAGAAGGCTGAGGCTGACATACCCAGAGAAGGGTGTTCGACCCAATCACACGCTGACAATGAACATGATGACAGTGCCTAAGGCAGCCTTGGTAAAATTTGCATGAGAACAAAGCAAGGACCTATCGATAACTACAGGACAAACAGCTGTAAGAGATGAGTCCTAGGTGAGGGAATACCTTAAATGTGACACCAGACAAAAGATTAAGATATATACAAGAAAACCAGGGTAGTTTCTGAACAGCTGAGGAAAAATTAATTCTACTTATGCTGAACTCAGAGGCTTCCTCTGTCCCAATGCTCTCTTAAAGAACCTGCCCACCACAATTGTTTTCTCACTGAGTGAGAAAACCTTCCTAAGTAATATTCTGAAAAAAATAATGAGCAAAACCTTTATTCTTTTGAAGTTAATAAATAGTTATTATTTTGGAAAGAAAAACAAACAAAACAAAACAACAACAAACAAGAAACCAAACAAATAAAACATAAACAGGCACTGCAAGATCCAGAGCAACACTAACGTAAACACTCAAAAGAGATGATCCTTTTCAAAAGGGAGAAAAAGTATAGAAGTACAAAGAAATTTAATTCTGCTATTGAGTAGCCAGTAATAGAAGTCATATTATGAAATATGAACAGTATGCTCTTTTAGCAGTTCCTTCAAAAATAAAATGTTGTTAATCTATTATCACAAACTTAATTTCTTACTGTGCACTCTGGTGTTACTGAAATGAAATGGCACTGGTTGTTGGACTGCCATACATGGCACAGAGTAAGAACAATAAACTTGGCTACTTTGCAAATCACAATTGTGCATTCTAGAGACAGCAGCTGTGTACACATGCACAGTAAAGGTAAAAAATGTGCTATATATAGGCTTATTACCTTCCTATTTCCTCTAAATTGTCAAATCAGTGGAATTGCAAAGTGGTGCTCAAAAGTAGTATGCCTGAGTGGTCATAAAACAATCCAGAGAAACACGCATTCACTAAACTCTTCACACAGCTTGTAAAAAGGAAGATGAGATTCTCAAAAGTCTCTCTAGAAATTTAATTTCAATTCATTTATGTAATACCACTGCTTACAAAGCAGATTTCAAGGCTGTCCTGGGTGGAATGCAGGACAGTAACTGCATGAGACATGTAGGATGTTTATATGGTTTCTCAGAGACTTTACAAGAAAATTGTCTGAATGCTAGTACACTATTGAAATGATGCTATCAAGAGATATGTAACAGAAGAGTTAGTGGGTATCTCAAAGGCTGTCAAAGAAAATTTTGTGTTGAGCATAAAAGGGAATTAAAAAGACATTTCAGCAGTAAATGAACTAGTATTAGTGCTTGCCAGTCCTTTACACTTGTTGGTAGGCATGTACTGTAGTCACTATGGTGACTGCAAAGCAGTACAAAGTCATAAGCTAGGTGCCAATGATTCATATGCTGAGTAAATGTTTAACATTGTTAGATTCTTACTAGCACACCATAGCTATTGTACAGCTAGAATGAGTTGTCACCTGCACCAGAATGCTTTTTAGTTGGCCACAATGAAGAAGTAGCTGAAGACGGCATGTTCAGTTGTTTATGAATTCCTGAAACTTTCATTCATGTGGCTTAAATTTTTCACACAGATTCTTGAAATAACCAGGCATCTGAAAGTTTCCAGGGATTTTATG
Organism: Columba livia; assembly: GCF_036013475.1. NCBI lineage: Eukaryota > Metazoa > Chordata > Aves > Columbiformes > Columbidae > Columba > Columba livia. The sequence goes on from NC_088642.1 coordinate 21,155,428, forward strand.
GTACTGAAGAAAAAAATACTTTTATAAAATATTTATATTTTTAGGTAAATCAAGATAAAGTACATTTGTAAAAGTATACAAAAATTCCTATATTTAAAAGAGGTAATAAAGAGACTAGATTGTCTGGATGATAATAAGACTGGCAAAAAAAAGTAACATATAAATGCAGGCATTGTGATAATTTTTAATATAGCAACAATTTCTACATCAGCATCTGAAAGATATTGATTTTTTAATTTTTTCATGCCCTGTTAAAAAAAGTATATATTCTGGAACCACCAACTGCATAACACAATCCATGCAGTCACATTAGTTTTATGGTTCTTTAAGACAGCATTGGGATAGAGACAGCCTCTGTGTTCAGCATAAATACAATTATTTTCTCCTCAGCTGTCCCCCAAACTGTCTTGATTTTCTTGTATATACCCATACAAAGGAAATTTATTTTGATGATAGATTTTTAAGGCATTTTTTAACAACAGGGGTTAATAATTGTCCCAGTCACCTGTACAACAGTGAAAAGAAAAGCAGTTAAAAACAGGAAAAGAGTCAAAGAAAACCAGAAGGGTAACAGGAGAATCAGGAGGATAACAAAATGTTGCTGATACTCATATTTTGTGGTTGTTCTCCCATGTCCTTTCTCTTAGCAGAAGTTACATTTACCATTTGAATTCTTGTTCAGTTATGAACTTTGAAGAAATGCATTTTCTTCCTTGAAACTTGATGTGTGTGTGTATTTTGTACTGGCATGGATAGAAGATCATAAATGGAAATCAGCCTTAAAGTTACAAAGTGTGCGCATGCTTTTCCTCAGGTACTGTAACAAAACTGAAAATTAATTTATTCAAAAAAGGCTATAAAAGATGGGGCTTAAGTGTTAAACATTATTTACACTGAAATATAAGTTGGTCCTTTAAACTGGCTCTAGTAAATGCTCTGGTTTTACTATTCACAAGTACTAAATTAAAAAAAAAAAAAAAAAAAGGAAAAAAAGAAAATTACCTTTGTGTGAGTATATCAGGACCATTAATCAGGGAATTCCTGGGAGTACTAACCAAAAGCAATTGATAGATAAGGCTACTGCATGTATTTTGATGTTTTTTTAAATAGTTTATACTTGGGACACACATGGATGTGCAATGTAGTCCTTCAAAGCCTAAAACATAAGCAAAGGAAGCTGCGTGTGGAATCCGCATCTCAGAGCTGGTGTCTTTTTAATGCATGAGCAGCAGCTAGGAGACTTGAAAGAGTAAACCCACATGTCCACAAGCTAAGCATATAACTGCCCAAAACTTGCCAGAAGAAAAACAAACAGGTTTGCATTCCTACTCCCACTCTTTTCTGAGTGAGTCAGGACCACACCAGGTATTTTCACCCAGTCAAGATCCAGAAGCACAAGAGCCCTCACCTTGGGAATTGTTTCAGCAGCGCTGGAGGACCTGGCTTGCTCCTTTTACTTTCAAAAGGCAAGTTACAGAAGGATGTAATTCCACCTTTCCTTTCAAAGTTGTGTCATCAAGCAGGAGGAAATGCAGGATTTCTAAAGACAAATATATATGCCAAGAGAACAAAAGGGGGCATGATGTTTTAACCTAATGGCTGAAATACTCATCTACAACAGGGAGCCCCAGGCTGTGAAGTAATTCTTTGGGTAAGAACAGCAACACAGGGCATCCCAAATCCAGGTGATTCTCTGCATGCATGTGTGAGTCATGTTGAGTTTCTAGATTCCCAGGACTCAGCCTGGAATTAGGCAAATAGATGTTTAGGTCATGGCAATTCCGAGGAAAAAAAAAAAAAAAAAAAAAAAAGTAAGAACAGCAAGAAGTGAGGGGTCTTCCAAAACAAACAGAGAAGTGCCCATTAACTTTATAGAGTTTCAGAGCTAAGCTTTTTTATCTAGAAGGCCTTTGAAGGTCACAATTTGGTCTCAAGTACTTACTATGTAACTAAGTACTGTTACAGGTGCCAGTTTCCCTTGCCATTTTTGTGACCTTTAAGACAGGGAAATTCTACCATTCTGAATAACACCTAACAGTGAAAAGAGAGGTATCATAACCTATATGGAGGTTACATCTAAATTAATCCTTTGTCCTTCAGATGAGTTAACTCACAAGAAGTTATGCATGAGGCCTCTTTTTAATCACCTGAAATAAAATGTTTTTGGAAATTCATGTGTTGAGAGAGGCCATTGACCAGCAAACTAAATAGATGGAAGGTTCTAGTTATTAATATTTTCATAATCATATTAAAGTTTTAGGGATGAAGTCGCCCAACTAACAAAGCATCCTAACTATCTTTTTAAGAAGATAGCACCATGATCCCATGAATTTCAGTTCTGAGCCTGATTTCCTTATCAAAATAATTCACTGAATGCAAAATGCAGCATAAATAAAGGGTTCCAGTAATGCTTACAGCTGATATGGCAAAAGTCCTACATTCTACAACAGGAAATGCAGTCTGTCCAGGTTGTTTGCATGTATCACTAAAATACTGGATAAAAAGATTCTTTAAAATCTTTTAACAAAGTCTGCCACGTGAGTTATGTTCCATGACCCAAACAGTTCTGGCATAGGCATATCTTGATTCAACAAAATACTTAAACCTCAGTGGCAAGCATCTTGTTTACACATTTAGGCTATCAGTAATAAGCTAAATTAACAGGTGGTTTTGTAGGAATGAAAAGTTGGGCTAGCTCCGTAGAGATATGAATGCATAATTTGAACATCTCACAAACGATGGAGTAAAACTGCATATCAAGGAAGACAAGCTTACAATGAACTGTTTTGTGGTGTATTTCTAAGGTGGAATCAAAAACAAAACAAACAAAAACAAAACAAAACAAAGACAACTATCAAGGTCTAACCTTCTAACCTCAGGCTTTCTGTTAAAATACATTGGAAGTTCTTCAGAGAACTCTGTTTTCAGAACATATTTGCACAAATTTCTTGGCACTGGAGGATCTCATTGCAGTCTCATTGACTGCAATTCCTTATTGTTTCTATACTGTGGAAAAGACAAAATTATATGGATGAGCAGTTGAAACAGTATTAGAGAAACACAGAATCCAGTGCTGTTACAGACTATGTCAGCTTCCAGTGGAGAAAAAACAGGAAAGAAAGAAATGTAAAGTCAAGAAAGGTACTATGTAAGAGAGCAGTTTTCTTATCTGTTGGGAACTATTCTTTATGGGAGTAAAAAACTTAACATCGGTCAAAAAGGTGAAGCAGCAAAGTAAACCCAGGCATGAAACAATCAGTTACTAGAGTAACTTTTTAAAGCACTGAGTAGTACAATAATTCTAAATAATACTTCACAAAACAAAATCTGGCACATATTGTGAGTGTCTGATCCTCTTTATATGCATAGTAAGAGATTTTTCCTGAATTTTGATGTAATTATTTGGGGTTTTTTTTTGCACAAAAAGTATTTTTTCTGTAGCTCAGAGATTAATAAGAGTACATAAACTAGGAATAGTTTGTCTTTCAGTAAAGTCTTTTGTCTGAGGGTGAAATCAGGAATAATGTCCCCATTCCATAAAGAACAGTCTGCTTCAGTGCCAACAATGAAAACTCTTTTTCATTCTAAATCCTCTATAAATGCCCTGCTATTGCTTGTCTTATAAATAATAACAAAATAGAAATAGAATATGAGAAATAAATACAGAAACAGAACAAGGAAAATAGGAGGAAAATGAGAAAAAAAAAAATGAAGGCAGAGAAGCATTAGTTGGATGAAAAGAGAACAATCTTTTGGACATGTTCTCAAAGGAAGAAAATTAATTGGGGACGAAGGGCAAATGAACCAAACAACAAGAGACAGAAGGGAAAAAAATAGTCTACGGGTTTAACATTGGAGCCAAGAAGTAGCAAAGGACAGACTTCAGAGATTTTTTTTAGAAACTTTTTAGTAGTAATCAGATGCTGTTATATCCTCAGATTTGATATAAGAAGCATCCCAGTTTAGGTAGTACCTCATAAAACTGGGATTTTACTCATTCCTTAGTTACATCAGTTCCTCCCTACAGCCTCAGACTCTCCATTCCAATCCAAGAATGAGGAGCTGCGTCTGCAAGTAAAGACAATGTGCAAGTGCCCAGCCATAGCTGTAAAGGTGTTTCAGGAGTTCAGACACTTCCAGAGTTAGGCAGTAGCAGGCAGAGGTTTTGAGTGTCTTAATTTTGAGCTGCAAATTATGTGCCTATGTATCTATGTTAATCGAGCTCTAAATATCCATAAAATACATAAATATTATAAAATGCCTCTGGATCTTTGCAAATTGTAACTGAACAGTGGTGTTAGCAGTCTGGTCTGGGATTTTCGGAAGGTAATAGCTCTCACTGGATAAAGCACATCTTCAGGCTCAGATTCAAGAGACAGGTGTTCCCAGTGCATAGTGTATTTCTGTCTCTTTAGTACAACTGAGAGCACCCTGGCACTCCCGTGTCATCTAAGCAAAGGCAACACACTTATTTCTCTTCTGACACAGGCAACAATTCTTTGACATCAATGTAACTATTACTTCACTATACATTTGCTTTCCTCTGAATGCATCTCTTTATAGCCTTAGAATTCTGTCTAGGTGGACATGGAGGCTTTTTTGCCTGGTATTTTCTGATCTTTCACAGCTTAATTGGGGTAGAAGTTTCAGTTAAATTGCTCGATGTCTGGAAGACTTGGGGAGCCCTAGGGTGCATGTATGCATGCACAATATACTCTGCATTATGTGAGTAATGACTTTAGCAGTACAAGAAGGTGTCAGGCCTGCCACAAATCAGTATATACCATCCACAACTACCATGGGTAGTCCACTTGTACGCAATAAGTATTGTGCATCATGACTAAAGTAGATACGTGTTTTATATACAGACAAACCAGATAGTTTGTTTTTCACCAGAAAATTGTCAATAAGTTCTAAGATACTACTTTGCTGCTAGAATCATCCCATACAACAAAACCTTAAGCTCTCTACAGCACTGGCACCATCCAGTTGAAAGGGAAGGAACATATCACACAAAAACATATACACCTATACAGGTGAGATTCACTGCTGGGTCTCTCTCAGGTGAGAGCTGTAGAGGAATAATAACTTCTATATTAAGCCAACTGATACTTTGCCTTTTTCAGATCTGAAACAGAGAAGCAAGTTCATGTGGACAACTTTAGCTCTAAACTCAGCCTTAGAAAAAGACAATTAAAGGAATTTTAAGCTACCTATTAGCTCAAGTTCTGGATTGCCACAGGAAGAGTAACTGATAAGTTTTCTTAAGGGTATGATTCTGTGATTGACTAAGCCAGTCCTACTTCTGTCCTTGGCTGCACATTTCCACCCTCAAAGGCTTGCTTTCCTCCCTTGCCATCACAGCAGCACCATCATCACCTAGCACACCAGTAAGCCTGTGCAGGGAACTGGTCTGGCAGAAAAGCGACCCAATGAAAATAGTTCCTCCCTGGTTTAACTCCCATATGAGCTCATCTCAGTATCTCACAAGTACAAGTAAGGAATTTGGTTCTGTCTAGTTTAGAGAAAAGGAGTCTGAGGGGGGGGCCTCATTTCTCTCTACAGCTTCCTGAAGTGAGAACGTGGAGAGGGAGGTGCTGAGCTCTTCTCCTTGGGGATCCAGTGACAGGACATGTGGGAAAGGTTCAAAGCTGCATCAGGTCAGGTTCAGACCAGACATGAGGCAGCATTTCTTTACAGAGGGGATGGTCAAACACTGGAACAGGCTTCCTGGAGGGGTGGTTGATGCTCTGAGCCTGTCAGAGCTTAAAGGGCATTTGGACAAGGCTCTGCTTCAACATTTAGTCAGCCCTGAAGTGCTCAGACCATTGACTTGATGACAGTTGTAGGTCCCTTCCAACTATTCTGTATTCTATTCTACTCTGTTCTATTCTAGTCCATTCCATTTTATTCCATAAAAAAAGAACAGCTTAAACTGTAGTCTCTTCCTGGCTACAGCAATTTGGTGCTCTCCTCAGTACTATTCCCCTCAGTTTGAGCCCATGTGTGCACTTCCTCACCGTAGTTATTTGCCTATCACAGGACATGGACAAAACAGCCTTCAACTCCTTGTCCTGAACCAAGGGCATTTCTTGGATATTTTTGGAATGGAGTCTCATAAAGTGTTCTTTAGGTTTTCCATCACATATACTTTGTGTGAAGGACCTTTAAATAGGGTCATAATTTTACACCTTTAGGATAAAAAAGGTCAAAGAGAGGTGAGTACAAAGGCAGTACTGATGACCATAGAATACAAGAAGTAGTTCTCAAATTCTTAAAAGTAGTAACTCTGCTGCAGCCCTAAATTAAATGGAGTAAAAAGAAAAGAAGTAAGTAGTTAGCTACTAAAAAATAATTAGCATAATATGAGATAATTTTAAACATAAAATTAGTAAAAGTAACAAACAAACAAAAGGCACAAAAAAAGGTCTGCCACAGTATGTAGGTACTGAATATTTAGGTTAGACAAAATGTTTTCAAAGGGAGCATACTGCCTTACCTGCATAAGGAAAACCAGAAATTAAGGAATGAGTGGGTGATACACAAGCTGGGCGAGGGTGCGGGGAAGGTTCAATATGAAATTACAGAAAGAAAAAGATGAAAATCAAAAGCATGCAAGCAAATTGGTGAGTCTGTGGTTCTCGTGGCAAGCAAAAAAAAGTGTTTGTGATTTTGTCGGCAACTTGAAGTATCTCTTATCACTAGAGAAGTTATTTACCTGTTTGTCCCAAGTAAATACAGTTGCAGCCTTATCTGAAACTGGTTCTTGGAAGTAAAGGTGCCAGAACAAAATTATAAATTAAGCAGAAATGAATGACCCAAAGAACATCACCATTCATTCCTGAGCTCTGCAGGAACCTAAGAGTGAAATGGCTGTGCAGCTAACAAAAATATACAATGTTCTATTAAACTGGTAGGAGCCTGCTTCTCTTACTGGCTCTAGTCCAACTTCTGTTACAGAACAAAATGTTATTTACTTGCTGGTTACAACGTTTTCTGAGAGAGCGCTATTAACATCTGTTACTTTAGCACACCACTCTACCTCGTTGAAGGTATTCTTCTCCAGTTACTATGAAGTTTTCTATTTCCTGGTGGAAAAGAAGAAGTCTGTACCTCATCTATTAAAGAAAAGGATATTGATACAGACCGCGTTTAACAGTATTTTAAGATTTACTAGTAAAAAGCAGATGTGTATGTAAACCTTATTGTTGTGTTCTGTTTGAACTGGCAAGCACTAACATGGAAAAGGCGGCTCTTGGACTGTCGTTAATATACCACCTAGTAATTTCCCCTTCAAATATGCTTGAGTGATTTTTGATCAATTTAAAAGTAAAACTGCTAGTTTTTTCACTTTCTGCATGAAAATGCAACAGAAAGCATGGATATTGTAAAAAATATTACTTCCAAATAATGGAGTGGCCTTAATTCCTGTGTTTCTGAAATAAGATATAGGCCAGAAGCTCATACAGATTCATTTTTAAAAACCGAGACATCACTGATTTAACAAAATTGCTGCTATTGTTCACTTAAAAATATGCCAATTAGGAGATTCCTTATTTTCTTTATTCTCTTAAGATTATGAATTATTTGAAGTAGTGAAAAAACACCAATCTTATCTCTTTATTAAATTTTTATATCTATTTATTCTGAGTAGGGCAAGGAGGAAGATAGACTTGAGCTTCCCTAACATTCTTGTATGAACATTCACATCTTGGTAAAGCATCTGTCATCTTCTAACAGTTAAGGGCTTTTTGTTTGGTTGGTTTTTTTACTGATATGGTGTTTTAAACCTGCGTGTAGGTGTGTTTAGTTCAGGGACTGCTCTCTTCTTACCATGATTATCTGCAAATCAGGTTTTCCATAAATTTGACTGTATCACTAACAATAACACTTATAGGTCTAATCTGATTGATTTCTTCATTATGAACTACATAAGTTATTCAGCAATATGGCTCTGTCATACAGCTATACAAATATATAGAATTCAGCTCCTTAGCTTAAACAAGCACTAGTGATTTTTGGCCACAAAAAGCCAAAAAAATTCTGTCACGAAGTCTACTCTTCCCTGCAGTGCGGGAATGGTACACCATTTACCATTTGAGAAGTCAGGCTCTGATAGCGTTGATTATAGTTGTTTTTTTCTGTTACAAAGGGTAGACAGAAACCTGCACAACAGGTTGTGGGAGCTTGTTTCACACAAGGCTTTGTTTCATTACAATTTTCAGAATTAATCAGAAACTTGAAACTTTTTCTGTGAAAGGCCACCTACAGTCTTGATCATGGAGGGTGCTAAGCACTACAACTCTTACCACACACAAGATGGATGTTAAAACACTGCACACCTTCCAAAGCTTTAGTGCCTCCTACCAGGACTTACTTCCCAATTTTATTTTGATACTTCATCATCGTGCCTATCTTTACATGATCACTGTATGCTGTTATCTCACTCTTTAAAACCCATTAATGTTGTTTCTGAAAAGTGAATTTGAAGAAGTCAAAGCCACCTTGCCAAGTTTCATTTTCCTGTTTCAGGTTCATAATTTTTGTTGGTAAAAGTTTGTTGGACAGGATCTAATGCCCCATATCTAGGTGTTTAAGCTCAGAGCTGAAAACAATGCTTCCTCTCTATATATACTAAAATCAAGAGAGATTGGTAAAATCGTGCTCTTTTCCTTTCATTATCACTCACTAGAATGAGGAAATAATTTGCTTAAATTCCTATTATGCTGCCAAGATCACTGTGTGAACACATCTGATTTTCTGGAGCATCTGTGAAACAACTACTCCTATACCTATTTTACAAGTAGGGAAACTGACTCAGAGGAAGGTTCTTATGGCTCAGGCATGACTGCATATAGATGTATAGAGGTACTAAGATTAAGACTGAAGAATTAATAACTATTGGGTGTTGACACAGTTCATCAGAGTACACTATCAGGGCACATTTTTTCCGCATCACAGAAATTCTTTTTGTAAACTGCAATGCTGGGCAACCCTGTAATTATGCACGGAACACTTTAGGGGAAAAAAAAAAAAAAAGGTGGGGGGGCGGAGGAGAAAGGCACAATAATTTTTGGCTCAATAGGTTTACAAGGAATGTCAGAAGAAACTTACTGTCACTACCATCAGTACTCATTCAAACGGCCTTCTCAAGCCCTGATTCTCTCTTAGGTCATTTAGTGCTGCTTGGACAGTAGTGGGCCAGATAATCAAGCCCTTATAGTATAGCATAAGGACTAGTTCTTATAGCAGCCTCAGAAACCCTTCCTAACTTCAGTGAGGCTTTGTACTAGTGCAGAGATTAATTCATGCGAAACTAATTGGAGGACTGTGGCCTAAGTAAGAAACTGGTCTAGCTCTATTTGCTTGTTCTCCAGTTGTCTAAATGTAGTGCTCATTAAGTGAAGAAACAAAGGGTCCAGATGGATTCTTTATATCTGAGAAATGTGTTTCCCATATAAAAAGAAAATAGTGAGTAACACTGTGGTGGAATTTAAAACCTTATTGAAAATAAGTGAAACTCTAAAGCACTTTTTTAAGTCAAGAATCATTCAGAGGTTATTCCTCTATGCACTTTATGATCTACTTTTACCTAGAAAAGTGAGTTATGCAAAATGCACTTTGACTACCTGAGTCTATAGAACAAGAATGCAACTAAAACAAATGCCTTCTAGTCACAACACTCTCCTCCATAGTGTGAACTCCTTACTTGGTTCTAACTGTGCTCTAATTGCTTTTCTCTAATCCTGTAACAATGAGATTTTCTGTCCTCCACAAGTAATTTCTCCACTTCTCTAACTTAACCAACCTGCTGAAGTCCTGAACAGCATGATCAGACAGACAGGCGTCACTAACATGAGAGTTATGTCTGATTCCTTACATCAGCAGGTGGCAATAAGCTAGTGTGGGAGGCATAACAGCATATTTTAGCTAGTAAAATTTGGCATTAAGATATTATCTGCTGTATGGATGTGCCAGTCTAAAATCTGATTTTAAAAAAAGCAAATCCACAAAATGATTAAGAACTGGAACTAGCAGTTTCCAGAAGTGTTCAATGTTACAGCATTTTAGGGATATAACCAAGTTCTAACATGATCCAGAAGTGAGTTTCAATGCTCCGCTTCCTAACGTCACTGAGGATGCACTTTCATGAAAAGTTTTAGGAAACCTAAGTATGCCTATTTGCCAAAAAGGGTAGTCTCACTCCTCTCAAAGGCACAACTCTGCCTATTCTCTTGTGAAGGTACCAACACTTCTGCAGCCATGCAAACAAACTACCTCAGGCAATTGACCTGGCTCAAAATTAACATAGAAAAAGAAATACTTTTTGCAGCAGGATCAGCTCCCTGATCCAACTTTCTATACAGCCACAAGTGCCAGCAGTAGAAAGTGGGGAAGAACATGGAGCCAGGAATGGGAAGGAGGCATAGCTGAGTTTCACCATCTGTATGGGTAAGGTTTTTCCAGATAAAGCCAAGTGTTGCCTGGCTGGATAGGGAAGACTTATATTAGACAGGCACCAAATCATTTAACTTTCAATAAATTGTAACTAATTATGTCAATTAACCAAAAGAAGCAAATAAAGCAGTTGGCACCAAGTACGAGAAAATATCTACAGAGTTCTAGCTGAGAAATTTAGGTTGCTACATGTCAGCCAGCCTACAGCTTCCATTTGTAAACATATGTCAAAGACCATTTATCTGTTCCCAGCACAGTAAATGGATCCAGACACTCCCTTACTCCACTCCCTCACTCCACTCCCCGAGGCACTGAAACCCACCACTTAATCATCCAGTAAGACCTTCCAACTCCAATTAGCTCCTCCTTTGCAAGTGCTTGTGTTTCTGAAGCCAGGCATGTGTAAAGCTACTTACCTCCTGATGCTGTCTTACTGCATGAAGACCAAACCACAAGGGGATTCTCAAATAAGTCTGTCCTGGTTATGTCATCCAATCTGAAGAGCACCAACAGGATCAGGCCCCACAGAGTAAACAGGCATGGACAAGACTCTGAAGGCTGGTAGCTAGTATGTATATGGACTCATATATGATTATGCTCAAAATCCCAGAATTCAAAGCACTTGGCTGCCATAGCAGGGACTGTTTCCTTTTCATTAAGACTCAAGATGTGCCTTTTACATTAATCTAGATTTTTTAAAATAGCAGAACAAATGATCTTCTGAATCTGTGACAGTGAAAAATAATTTGATGGCTTCAGTAGGACTACTCATAACAGTAGTTGCTATTTGAGAGAGCAGATCAGAAGTACAGTCTGGGGCATAATAAAAACTGCATGTTGCAATCAGATACATCAAGTAAGTACTCTACAAATATTCATGTTCAGATGTTACTACTACTTTAGAAGACTAAGTTATTATATCTTTTCTGTCTCTTCAGGTGTAATCCTTGGATTTTCTCTCCGATCATATAAGATGAGCTATCGGGAAGTCAAGTACTTTTCATTTCCAGGAGAACTACTCATGAGAATGCTGCAAATGTTGGTCCTGCCACTAATTGTATCCAGTTTAGTCACAGGTAAAAAAAGAAACAGTTTTGGTTTAGTTTTGTTGTTTTTGTTTTCTTTTTCTTTTAAATAATTTGGTAAAGATGCATACACCAAATCATTCAAAAAGAAACATTCTGTGTCCTAGAACTGTTATAAACTGCAGAAAGAGATACATTTGCTATTGCTGTTTTAGAGACAATGTAACAAGAGATTTGACTCAATATACAAAGAAACTAAAAGATACCTTTCCCAATTCCAAGACTATATAACCGTACAAGTTACCACATAGAGCTGCTACGAAGCTGACTCTGTGTTCCTCTTTCTTCTCTGACTTTCTGAATAGATATTTTCTTCACAAGGTCCTGTTGTTATCAAACATAATGTATCTCAGAAAAACAGTTTCAAGACTCAAGAAAGTTTAAGCTATTTATTGTGGGCAATAACCTATGCCTGTAAACCCAGAGCTGTAAAACATATGTCTATCTCCTCATCTTTTAGAAACAGATTAGAAAAAAATAAGTGATGGATGGGATAGATTGGATAGTTTGGAAGGAACTTCATTCCATCCATTCTGGTGTCATGTCTTCTCATTAGCAACTCTATTAAGCTTCACACCCTCTTTACTAAACTGTTCCTTGAGCTAGGGATATAATAAGTAATTTATTATTATGATGTATGCCTTGCCATTCCACCTGTTTCATGGAAGAGCTCTCAGATTTTTAATGAAAGTTCAGGATATGCCTGTGGTGTATTTTTGCTATTAATTGCCAGAAGAAAAAAAAGCAGGGACTTTTGTCTATCGGCAAATCAGTGGTACAGCTTGGAGAACTTAACCAAAACTGCCCACTGTGCAGTCTTAGGATCTAAATACTTAGTACACTACCTTACTTTTCAGAGGACCCAGAGACTATAAGCTGTTCTCTATTTCATTGACTTTCAAATAACATAAAAACCTCTCACAAATGCGAAGAAGCATCAAGTCCATCTTCATGAATACCAAAGACAGCATGCATGTATGTAAGCTCTTAATGGAGCACCAGAAAACCGGGGTATTGACAAAATCATTTGTCTTTCCTTGTCCAAGGAAAAAGCAAAGCTTGTTTCGATACACACATACTGTATGAGTACTGAAAGCTTAATGGACACTGAAAATTAGAGAGAAATGTATAAATCTTGTAAGGAAAACAACTACAGGTTTTATCCCAACCAGTGTATAATTCTGTCACATGCCATATGCCCTTGTCCCATGTATTTGAAGAACTTCCCAGGCTGGCAGGACACTGACAGAGCCATTAAAAGTAGAAAAGGAGAGACATGTACCTTTTTTGAGTGTCAGTTGAGAACAGCACTGCTGCTCCATTTTGTAGGATGAGTTATTGCAGGAGAATTTACCACCTCAGTTCCTTGTATCTGCATCCATATTGGTTCTCTAGAAGAACTCAAAATAAAACAAACATTGCGGTAGATCATCCTATACAAATATTTGAATTCATTTGCAAAATTATAAGTATCTGTAAGATTTGTGTTATTACCTACAAATGCCTGGTAATGTTAAGTGGATTATTCTTAGAGTTTCCCTTTGAAGTAGAGATGGTAATATTCAAGATGAATAGCAACACTTTAGCCAAGCAAGGGACAATCAAAGAAAACTCAACACAATTCACAAATGACAGATGTTGTTTTTAAAGATGCTCTGAAATACTTGCTGCAGCACTCTCACACTCAAATAAATATATGGGTATTATTGCATATCTAAATTAAAATGAACTATAACCTTTACAGGTGTAATACTATGCAATTTTATACATGCTATTGGTTTCCTTTTTAGACACAATAGGATACTTAATTTGATAAAAATCATATGCTTTTCAACTCAGTCCTAAGATCAGTCTTGTCAACCATCATCCAAATCTCTTATTTCCTGTATTTTGTTTGGCAAAGCCAAGTGGATACCTCTTAACTAACCTGAAAAATATTCCTCCGGGGTCTTGTATGCTGATAATAGAATTTCTTCTTCCAATTGTTAATTATTTGAATAAATATTTTTGTTGTTTGCAGGCATGGCAGTGTCTCCCAGATATGATATTCTGGGTTTCCATTTGTATTTATGTAAGTGTGCTCAATCTAACCAGTTATGACACTATCAGAACTTGGTCTTGGAGGTATTAGAAATAGGCTGGGGGTGTTTACATTCCTCCATAATTTTTATGCATGTCAAAGAAATTAGAACAACTAAAACAAAGTAATAATTATAGAAGCTACGGGCTGTTATGTAAGTGAAAAATTGAGAAACTGGAGACTTCTGCTATACAGGTAAATATTTCTGATGGTTATTCACAGACACTTGGGAAATAAATGATAAAATGTGTAGTCAACCCAGTCACAATTCCCTATAGTCTGGTTTGGTGCTTTTATTAAAGAAACAATGCAGAATCACATTCAGAGGTTTTTTACTCACGTTTGTGTTATGCCTTACCATTATTGCACGTGGCTCAAGCAGGTACATAGTTTAGTCCATTCTGTCTTCTGATATGTATGTTACCAGGCAGGTACTAACATCTGCTTGGGAGAAAATAGAGGTTATTTGCATACCTTTCACCATCTTTTGCTGTTTATAGGAAAATAAGATTATACAAATATATTTATTTTTTATCTTTTGTGGTTTAGACACAAATCCAAATGCATACTGTATGCTAGTCTTTATTCTCTACAGTCTTTTAAATGCAACAGTTCATAAGTCAGCATTCCCAATCACTATGTCTTACAAAGTCGAAGGCAAAATTAAAGCACAGTATAGGGGAAGCAGCATAAATAACCAAAGAAACAGATGACATTCCCATTTGGACTATTTTATGGCCAAATCTGACCCAAATTCTTATACAAACAGAGGGTTGACAATTTTTTTCCATTACTGTTTTGAATTTGCTGCAGTTATAGGAGTTCAAAATAGTTTATACCTTCTTATTTCATTATTTCCTTTCAACGTGAAGCATTTAACACAAACAAATTGCTTTACATAATTATTTTAAAATATGCATGTCCCTAAAAGGTATATGAAATAAATATATATGCATATGATAACAATTCAGCTGCAAGATTTGCACCAGAATTAAGAGCCCTATGCATTAGCATTTTATGAGCTGTTACAGCAAGATCACAATGAAATTGAAATTCCAGGCCTTAAAACTGGCCCACAAGTAAAGTAGGATTAAATTGTGTGCACTTCTTTCAAATTTCTTTGTCTGGTAGAGTACAGCAAAGCATAAAATGCCCAATCAAGATCAGAGACTAATTTTTGCTGCACATTGCAGAAACTGTAAGAAAATAGTTTATTTACTAATAAAATTCAAACTGAAGGAAGATAAAGGGAATTTAGAAACAGTGAGGTCCACTGGCTCCAAGAAGATTATACAGCAAGTCAGCAATAATAGAATCAAACAAATATCCCAGTCATGAATACCAGTACAATGCACTGTGCGCTAGATGATAATGCCTGTCCAAACTGTCAATGGGAATAATGCTAATAACGTACAAATGAATTTTAATCTCACACCAGGATTTTGTGTGCAAAATCTATTCCGTACAAACACAAAGACTGCGAATCTTCTTACACACACAAAATAAAAGAGGTTGTGTAGTAAAACAGTTTACCTGAAAGAAGAAATACATCTTAGCATGTGGTTTGTAGTATGCCTTTGTTTGCATTCCCTCCCCTTTTTAATCTGAGTAATTACATGACTGTCTTTCCCCTTCCTAATTCAAATAATAACATGACTGTCTTTCGTGGATTCTGGAAGATACAGAAACTTCCCTACCTCTGATGCAGCCTTTCAATAACAGACTACAACATTGACAACTGCAAGAGATGCAAGTGACTCTCCTTTGGGCAGACTCAGAGACGCAAGGTTTTGTCCCCAGCCTTTTTCAACATTTTCACAGTATTCACCACTTCAAAAACTATAGAAAGTGTAGACAAAGTATACAAAGCTGGGATTTCCATGTGTTGATGCCTCTTAACTAACTAGATGTACGTATGACGGTTTTGATTTCACCTGTCAAAAGAGTGCGATGAATGACGACATTGTTAAAAACAACCACTAAAGAACATGGTCTATTCCCTCACTGAGATGAAAAAAAAAAAAAAAAAAAAAGCAAAGAAACAAACAAACAAAAAAGAAACAGCTGAACTTGAAATAGTCTCCAAGCCACTCCCTTACATAAGTCAGGAAAAACGCAGCATCCTAATATGAACAGATTCAACTCCTAAAAAGCCAGACTTCATGCAAAACAATGTATGCATATAGACTGTGGAAAATTAATGCTGTGATGTGTTGCATAACCTTAGGCAAATCATGTTTCCCTCTTCTATCTCTGCTTTCTTTCTCCTTACAGATGTAGTGCTGGTGAAGCTTTTTATAGCTACCAGGCAGGAAAGAAGGTGACTGTATATAATAGAAATTTTAGTGGACATACGCGTAGATTAAGTTGTCACAGATTAGCAGATGCAAAGTATGTAGCTGTTTTAGTTATATCATTGTAGAGATGGACATAAACTTCCACAAATAATTTCAGTAAGAATGGTATATGGGGCCAACACTAAGACAGTTGCTGTAGAAATATTACATCCAAAGTCACCTAGTGACTACAGCTAGCTATGATGGTGTCACCAATAATCAAATATGCATAAATGGAACATATTTTTTCACTAGATACAAGCGTTTAACAGGAATATGTCAGCCATGAAGTTAAAAAAAACAAACCACAAAAATCTCCTAAAGTCAACATGTGGTGTGATGGACCTAGACTGCATTGTACGACAAGGAACTCTTCATACAATGGCACAGCCTCCCCCATACAAACAGCAGCTGTAGCCAGTCTTTTGTAAAGACTTAGTTCTAGATAAAACTACAGTCTCACATTATTAAATTTAGAAAATAAGCTTTTATATTTGCCTTTCTAGTATTTGGAATGAGACAGTAAATGACCCATCAAGTGTAACTCAATGCAAATGCTGTTAAATATTATCAAAACACATATCCTCTTGTAAATTATTAGTATTTTTCATTTTGACAATTTTAATATTCTTTATTAACATACAAAATTAATAGCAGTAAACATAAAAGGCCAGAGTTTTGAATTGGCTCATCCTGACCCCTCACAACAAAGTACACAATAGGAAGTTCTCATAGATACCTGTGCATCACCTCTTCAAAAAAGAGGCTGAGAATTCATCCTGTGTGTAGTTTTGCAGAAGCAGAAGCCATACTGCATGAAGTCTCTGTGTAGTTTCAGTGTTCTCCTGTCTACTTGCTGTCAGGTCTACTACAGAAAAAAGGCTAACACTTACTACGAGGTCCCAGGTGCTGTCTCACATTCATCAACAAATGTTTATGTTAATTTCAACAGGTAGAAAGCCCTCTATTCAGCAGGTTTCCAGAGAGGGGAACAAACACTTTGGAGCCAGTGTTATCCTTCTCCAGAAAGAAAAAGGAGGGGCCTAGCAGTAATTCCCTTTAATTCATTCTGACAGAGCAAAACCATAACTTGGTTATGGTTGTGAAACATGTTGGGTACTCACAGCAAAGCTGCAAGCCAAAAATATTAACAGAAGTCGGTTTTACTCTTCCATGTTTCAGTATTAAGAAATACATCATTCCTCATTCAATTCATGTAGTAATACATAAAAATTGAGAATCAGTTAGGCAGTGTTTGCTCAATTTAGCTGGTCACCAGAGCAACGAACCCATTTTCCAAATTCTAAAAGTTTCAATTTTTCTGATTTTCCAAAAATACTCTCATCTTTTGATGTCCTGAATAAATTATTTTAGAGGTCAAAATAATCTGAATAACTCCAGCGTGTAATGACACTTGGTATAAAATAAAATTTGATTATACCTTAGAAAAAAAGAAAACTTAAGCGTGATATACAGCATCCAAAATCAGAAGGTACACAGCAGCGTAGTTTTTGAACTTGTAGTCTCTGCAAGCAATAATGTTCAAACAGCAAAGGTATTCAAGAACGAGGTCTGCAATAATTAAAGACAGCAAAACTAAAAAAAAAAAACCCTCTAAAATCACTCAAATTTACTAGAAGCTCTCAATTAAAGGCTGATTTAAATTTCATTGCAAAATATGTTTTTTTTAGTGGACTGCTACTTTCATTTGTTTCACAAAGTAGTGAATAAAAGATTGTTACACACTTTTATTCAGTTTGCATTCTGCATGAGATTCCAACTGAGCTGATAACAGGTAACAACCTCTCATCTATAGAGACTTAGCTTTGCTTTTTAAAATTGCTCAAATGCATAACATCAAAACTTTGCTTACTGACAGTCAAGTCACTAGCAAAACAAAAAGCCAAAACTTTTTGGAAGAACACATAAGAGTTAAAGCATCTTTCCTGAGCACTGATGAACCACTCTGTAAATCCACATTGTCTCTTAGCATTTCTATTTCAATAGAAGGCAGAAGGACTAAAAATATCTCGGGGACAAGTCAAAACAGTGTTTTCAGTTAAATACAAATAAATACAAATTGATTAAAGAAAACCAGCACACCTGAAAATTAAAAACCTCAAAAATATCCTCTACCCTTATTTTCACCCCTGATTTTTTTCCATGTTTTGATAATGGGCAGTTGTTGACCTCTAATATATTATTTCCATTTAATCCTCAAAATTAATTGCTGGATCTCCTACATGGTATCCTTCAGCCATGTATTTGGTTGATAAACTTCTGTAAGGCAGATCCATCATTATCATCATTACTGGAAGCAAAGATAGTGAATACTTGTCTCTTGATAGTACTGCTGGGGGTACCACCTGCCTTCTGAACAACAGAGAGTGAAGGAAGTCACTGTGCACCACAAGAGATACAAGACTCAAGCCTTGAGTCTGGGTTCCAGTAAGATGTTGGGTTGTCTGGAAGAGGAGGAAGGCTGCCCAGACAGCTGTCCGTCCTGGTAGCCAGCCACATGACACAGCTCTCACTGGTGATGGAGGATAAGAATGAGAAAACTCAGGACATAAATCTCCAATGATTTGTTGAGACTGCAGATATAACTAAGGACCAGCAATATCTGGGATTTCAGTTGCATCAGCTACAACTCCTTTCATCCAGACCCGCCTTTAATGCCTATTTTTTCTTTACTTTCTATTCCAGGCTGTTACTGAATATGGTCTGTATCCTCAAGTTCAGAGCTTGAGAAATAAATGCAACAAAACATAAACAATGTTGTATATGGCATGAAGACCCTCTCAAAAGATATCACTGCAAATATTTAAGAGCTTGCCTGGTTGCTAGAGATTGCTTTCCAGTTGTGTCAAGTTCCTTTTCGTAGTTGAAAATTTTTTGCTGCTATGTGGCTGACATATGCTAAAATACCTTTTCCTTAATCATTTGTTGCAATCTTGTCTCCAGATGAGTGCCTGAGGCAGTCATGAACACAGCAAAATGTCTACCTAAACCTTGAATCTCTGGAGAAATTGCCAGCCTTTTTTAATTGAGTGGAAAGTCTCTCCATGTGAACTTTTTCAGGCTCACACAGTCAGATCTGGTTTTCTTCATGTGAGTGAGTTCAGGGTCCTGTTATACTGCTAAGTTAAATACAAAACTCTTGTAACTTAGCACCAGTTCCAGAAATAACTGTTTTTTGTGATGATGGCTTATTCTGGAAAGCATCAGTTGTGGCTAGGTCTGGGCATACTCTGCCACTTCTATCTACTGCTTCAGAAATTTCACTTTGGCCAGCCTTATCACACTTTTCCCCATTTACACAAAGCCTTTTTCTTCTGATTCTCTCTAGGACTTGATCTTAACAGGTTTGACTGAACGATATCACTGACACATATCATAGCAAAGTTAATTCAGTTTAACTAAAAGCCCATCTGTGTGTCTCTGGAAGGTAGCAAGTGCCATCTGAATTCCAGAAAAGGGGAAAAAGACATTCCTACAGGTTCCTACCTGTTCTCAATGTTGGCTTTTCTTGAGTTGTCTGTCTCAAAGTTTATCAGATCAACAATTTAGCATTTTTGATCTTGGTCAAGTGTTCATCATTGTAAAGAATAGTATTTCCATCTGAAAGAGGGACAGTGAATTCAGTGCACACACAGATTCCTCAGAGATTTGTACACTTATCATAGAATCATAGCATCATATAATGGTTTGGGTTGGAAGGAACCTTCAAAGGTCATCTAGTCCGATTCCAACGTAGCAAAACAGGGCAGTTGAGTACACCACAAACTTTCCATTCCTGCTACTGTGAATACAGTTATACCTAGTAAAATGACAATAAAAGCACCTGGGATGGCAAGCTTAAAAATTTTGGTTCCTCATCTCACCAGATAAAAGAAGTTCCATGTATTTCTTCTGTTGACAGTATCTTGAAAGGACCTTTTTCTCTGCAAGTCTATCAAAGCCAGTTATACCAATGTTGATCTACAGAGGAAAGTAGAAACTATTAGGATATAGAAAGACTTGTCTGGTTATTTATAAGGCCGTGTCATGTGGGAATTAAAAGAAATAATTCCTTACAGTTTCACACAGCTGAATAGCAATTAAGTTCTAATATTGAGTAAGAAACGTGCAAATAAAGGAAACAGTTGAGTACAGAACTTTCATGCCAACAGAAGCTTTCAGATACTAATGTTATTCTTAAAGACCTATCATCTCTGGAAGTCAAATATCGAAGCAAATTAAATTCCTGGCCCCTAGTTGTGATGAAAAGGTCAAAAATAGATCCAAACTATATTCTGAAAACTCAAGAGTCATACAACAAAGAGCATTTATTTGAAAAAATGTTGGAGTTTAGGATGTTCCAGTATTAGGAGAGCATGACTTGCAGTTCCTGAGTAGCAGGAGTTATCAGATCTGTTGTTAATCTCTACTGAAGAGTCTGAAGGCCTCTGAGTGTATCACAATTTATGAAGAGTTTTTGAACTAAGTACATTAACACAAACATTTCTTTAGGTGTCTCAGTTAATAATTTTTTCAGGATAAGCCTTCAATTTGTAATAATGATAGGCTTAAATTAATGTTTTTTCAGATGATTACACCTTTTTGTCCTCAGATGACTATACCACTAGCTCATTACTGGTTGTAGATAAGAAAAAGAAAATTACAGCACAGTACTAGAAGTACAGTATTTGCACTAGAAGTAACATACTGATGCTGATTCTTTCCTCCATAAACAGATCTCTTATTTTCTCTCTGCTCGTATGCAAAGCTGAACACTTATTCTGACATTTCACCACCCACTTCTAACTTAGATGCAAATACTTAGATATTATCAGAGGTTCTGCAGTGAATATAGTTTCTTTTCAGAGCTAGAGGAAAAAATAGGTTTTGGTCAAGAGTTCACCTAATGAATGGCTGTTTCATTAATGAATACATTCTTGCACTGCAAATCAGCTTTGTCCAATATTTATGATTGCAGTACGTCTTAACTCCCCAAACCCTGAAAGCAAAGTTAGAGAGCATTACCTTACTATGCCTGGCTAATATCTGTCTCAAGGCTAATGAAGCTGTGTGAAGGGCCCAAATCCATAAAGAGAATAAAGCTTTCAAATTCAAGATAGGATGTTCAATAGTTTGTTAAAAAGTAAACAGGCTTCTTTTCTGTTCTGCAGAACAGTCCTATAGTAACAGTGATCTAAAAAAACCCTCTTCCATCCTTCTAGTTTTAAATCAGCTGATATTTTCTTTTCTTTGGTACCTCAGACCTCTCATGTCCTCAATCCTACCTGCAAGCAGATGATGCCCAGAAGGCAACTGTATTACAGTTGAATTGTGGAAGCCAAAACCTACTTTTCAGCTGCACTTAGCACTGTAACATCCTGGAAAAGAGCTGAATAATATTATTTAAAAACACTGATTGCTACTGTGAGGAATTCCAGAGGAAGCCTTAACCTCTTTCCATTGCCTCCTACAAGTCTGTAAGGTATAAAAAGACAAAGTAAAAAATGTACGGCTTTGATGTTGCAAGACTGTAACTGAATCAGTGACCCAAGGTTCAAGAGGTCACTGAAACAAAGAAGAGAAAAGAAGGAAAACAAAAGCCTCTTCACATGAAACTCCAATTCCACACTTTCATAATGAGTTCTCAGAACAGCCTTAACATCATTACTGAATTGTGAAAAAGAAGCAAATTATAACGACAATTTAAACTGTAATAGACTAATTGCAGCTAATGTAATGCCTCCTTAGTATTCATATGGCATATTACCAGAGGACCTCAAATTCACAAATAGGAAGCATTTATTTTTCCTGAAGTTGATTTGATTGTTACCCACTAAATTCTTGGGGGAGATTTAGGTTATAATTAAATTATCATTTACTCTTATTGTCCATGAAAAAAAATGGAAAAATGCTTATGATGTTATGCATTAAAATGTTCTTATTTATTATTAAAATATTAACTTATGGGTTATAAATGATGCTATAAAACATATATATTGTAAAAGATGCTGCTAGGTCACAAATTTTAAAATACCTATAAAAACTTTTTCAAATTATGTCTGCATCAGATCCACGCTCTTTAAACAGACTTTGCTGTACTTGATAAAGGAAGTCTCATATTGTTTCTAGATTCTTTATTAATACAAGATTTTTTTTATGCCATATAAAAATTTATGTGCAGACTTTTTCTTATCAGATCCATGTTAATGTGATTTTTTGAAAAATTACAATCTAAAAGTACTCTCTATTGTCAAATCAGTTACTGTTCTGCAATTTCTAATACAAATAATGGCTTAGAGACATGAAAGAGTTCCATGCATTTCCTTTTGATATTCATAGATAACACTACATAGTGGTGCATCTTATTTGTACCTGAACTATCAGAGGGATTGAGGCCCCACTACACTAGGTACTGCAGAGAAGTCAATATAGCATTGGGGGTAATGTCTTTCAAGATCAGCTTCATCAAATTGAGAAAATGTTATGTTGTCATTGCTGACTTCACTGTCGTAGATAGATAACCAAGCTAATTTTACATCAGTATCGGGAGCAGGATGGCAAAAGCAGCATGGAGCTCCGTTCAAAGTGATTTATATCGCTTCATGTGAATACACACAACACTACAACTTGGCAGAAACTAAAACTATACTTGACATGTGAGAGGAGAAAAGTCAGTTAACAAAGTGTGAATCCATCAAGAACAGCCCATGAAAGCATACATACTGTTGTAAAATAGTACAAACTGAAAAAATGTGTAGCACATGGGAAGGGATGTAATAAAATAGAAGGCTTACAGGAACACGGAAATACCAGCAGGTTGTGTGCAACATTGACAAAGAGAAAAGCATCAGATTAATGAGCAGCTCAGATAAATTCTCTGGAAGCAAAATGAATATTTATCACTTTTAAGCTGTACATATACGCACCAATCAGTGTTGTGTCACAGACAAGGTTTCTAAAAAAAAAGATAGAGCAATTAGCAAACCTGTTACAAGCATAGATAGTAGCTTCTGCAAGAAAAAATTATGCAGGATTTTTTTAGTGAGCTGGCAGTCACTAGAGTAACTTCAGATTACTCAAAAAAACAAGTCTTATTGAGCATAGCTGAAGGCGATGTCATACCATTCTTTTCCACATTACGTTAATATTGCTGAATTAACAAAGAAAGATAATCTCAGGAATTTAAAAAAATGTGCTAAAATTATAATTCCAAGCAGAAATCTAAAGGCCAGGTTGTTACCAGATGCATTAGTAACTTGCTACCATTAGTTCAAATCTTAGTCGAGCCACATCCAGCTGGGCAAAGCTTCTTTCCAGATAATAGCTGCTGAATGAACTCTATAAAATTAACTTAACTAGTGTCAGATCCTAGTGGACAATCATCCAAATAAAAGACACTATCACTGCAATAGAGTCTATTATTGGAAGTTTTAGCGAAGAAGCCAAGAACCATCTGGCCAGCAATATTGGACACATTTTGAGTGAGAAGGTGGTACCTCCAGCATAGAGCTGTAACAAGTTACAGATCAGTACAATCCCATACCCCAAACCCTGTGTCAGTTCACACACAGATGGAGATATGTCTCTATCCTTTTTTAGACATGCAACTTTAGTTTTTAGTTTTTTAAATCTTGCACCTCTCTGTCTAGATTTATGTTAATTTCATTTTCCCAGCAGTTCAACAGGAGTGTCTCTTCAGACATCTGTTACATACCAGATATAAAAGCGAATGCAGTTTTACATTATACTGTATTACTAGCTACGGTTCCTTTATGGATACCTCTAATTTCACATCTGTATTAAGTATTTCATATTAGTTTTCAGCAGCAGCTAGAGTGGATCAGGAGTGATCCAGCATAGCAAATAGTTTACAGCTTCATCACACAGTACACAGCCAGTCAGATAACAGAAACACTATACATTTGTGGAATGTTGTTTAATAAGTGCTGCACGTACAAAAACGTCTGTAAAGGACTCCAGGCATGGTCTGCCAAAACTCAGACCAGCATTTTAGCAGATTAAAAGCTTAAACATGTATTTTAAGAAATTTCATTGTGGATTTTTATGGAGCACCAAGTAATGTGCTTAACACCATCAAGAAGACAAACGTATCTTTATCAGTAGAATCTAGCCAGGATGTGGTGAGGTTCACGTTTAAAGTAGATTTTTTCAACAATATGCTCACAATAAGTAAAAATTAACATTTTCATCCTTGGGAATAGGGTGGAAGTCTTACAACTACTAGCATATTTACTTTGGTCTTATAACAACAGATTCTATAGGATTCAAACTAACTCAATGTGCTTTGGATTATCAGCTACCACGATTAACTTTTTTCCTAATTAAACTGAAATAATTTACCATACTACATTATGCCTTTTTTAAGCAAATGTGCTCATTTTTTTCACTCCTGATACAGAAAATAAGCAGCTTTATGCCCAACAGAAGAATCCCGTTTTCACAAAAGCTTAGTCCAAATGTCTGGACATAAAAGGATGTCTTTTTAGAATTGCACTGTGCAGGTAGCAGCCGTGTTTTGTTACCAAAAAAACTGTGAGCTGCTATTTTCTGTGTTCCTGGGTCTCTGATTCTTGGCTTGAAGACAGTCAGTCCTTTGTACTCTGTTATTACAATGAGGTAACCAAAGAAAGAGAGCCTTGGTTTGAGACTGTCAGCTGTTACTAATCACTGCTCCATGGCTTGCTGTGAATCCCTGCTTGCCTCTCCCTCCTGCTCTGCTTAGCACACATAAAGAAGATAAATTACTCCCTAGTTTCCCTTCAAAAAGCATATTGTTTGGTACATTCCAATACTGTGAGTAAAAGATAGAATAATGTGAAGAGTTAAATGGGTATCTAAACAGCCCGGCATCAGGGTCCTTCTCAGGCAGATGTGAGTTTCAGGAAACCTATTTTCTTTCTTACTAGTTTTCCTGTTATATTGCAAACCTAAAAAGTAAATCAGCTATACTTCTCAGAACACTAGAGTATATTCTTGCAAGAGGTTTCTTACAGTACCATAAATATCACTGACACTCAATAAATGCAACATCTAAGCATACCGTAATTATGCATTTAATTTTACTGGGAGGTGTACTACTTTGATGCCTATAAATTATTTAGCAAAACCAAGCACAGTCTGGGGAAGTTTATGGAATTCTTCCCTGCCCCCACTGATAAACACTGTCCTGACACAGAGAAGAATTTTAAAGGAAGAGTCATAGATTGTTATGGTTGGAAGGGACCTTCAAACCTCCTCTAGTCCAACCCCTTGGCGATGAACGGGGACATCTTCAACCAGATCAGATTGCTCAGAGCCCTGTCCATCCTTGTCTGGAATGTCTCCAGGGATGGGGCATCTACCACCTCCATGGGCAACCTGGGCCACTGTTTTACCACCCTCATCATAAAAATGTTTCTACCCTGAAACTCCCCTCCTTTAGTTTAAAACTATAACCCTTGGTCCTGTCATAACAGGCTCTACTAAAAAGTTAATCCTCATTTTTCTTATAGGCCACTCTTAAGTACTGAAAGGTTGCAACAAGGTCTCTCTGTAGCCTTCTTTTCTCCAGGCTGAACAACCCCAACTCCCTCAGCCTGTCCTCACAGCAGAGCTGTTCCACCCCTCTGAAAATTTTTGTGGCTCCTCTGGACCCCCTCCAACAAGTCCATGATTTTCCTGTGCTGAGGGCTCCAGAGCTGGACACAGGACTCCAGGTGGGGTCTCACCAGAGTGGAGCAGAGGGGCAGAATCACCTCCCTTGACCTGCTGAACAATGCTGCTTTTGGTGCAGCCCAAGACACAATTTGCCCTCTGGGCTGCAAACGCACATTGCCAGCTCAGGTCCAATCTTTCATCCACCAGTGCATGTAAGTTCTTCTCTGCAGGGCTGCTCTCAATCCCTTCATCCTGTATTGATACTGGTGGTTGCCCTGATCCAGGTGCAGGACATTGTACTTTGCCCTGTTGAACCTCATGAGATTCACATGGTCCCACTTCACGAGCTTACCTTGGTCCTTCTGGATGGCATCCTGTCCCTCAGGTGTGTCAGCTGCACCACTCAGCTTGGTGTCATTTGCAAACTTGCTGAGGGTGCACTTGATCTTACTGTATCATTGATGAAGATATTAAATAGTACTGGTCCCAGTACAGACCCCTGAGAGATACAACTTGTCACTGATCTCCATCTGGACACTGAGCTGTTGACCAATCAAGTTATTTGTGCATGGAAAAAGCAAAGTAAGATGTGAGCAAAGCTGTGGAATACCTTACAAGGAAAACAATAAGGGTGAAAGTAGCTAGTTATTTGAACCTCAAGCTCAATATATTTCCAAGCAAGACTGCATAATATGTTTGCTTGCTGTATCAGAATGCCATACTTGATGGCCTAGGAAATACTTACTGGCATGTATTACTGCCATATTTCTTCATAAGTTAACAACTACTCTTGATGCACTGAAACCAAGCAGTGTTTCATAAAGTGAAATTATTCCACTGAAAGAGCAGTATCAGTGATGAATGACAACCAACGGTCTTTCATTATTCATAGTTAACTGAAAGGTAGAAATCACAGTAAATCCATGAGATGTTATTTGTGTCTCTACCATTTACACCAGTCAGTGATGTTCTGTCGTTATCTTACCATGGTTTCACAAACATTTTCCTTCTAATTTGTGAACTGTGGCTAGAAGAGCATGTGTTTGCAGCCAAGAGAATGAAGGGTCAAAAAACATGGTCAGTAACAAAATCTTTTCCCTTAACGAGAGTTAGAAGGGGATGGAGGAAACATATTTGAGGCTGGCACATATTGCATTTATTTGCTAACATATTTTTATGCTGTTTCCATCAGGAAGTATGGGATCAACAGAAAGAGTACAATGTTCAGTTTGCATTACTTCTGCACATGCAAAAGCTTTCAGTATCACTGAGAGGTATCCAGCATCCACATTCAGGTATATTTCAAAACAAGTGTTCTATGAATATCAGAAATAAGCACACATAGGAAGGTTAGGTTAGCATCCTCTAGAAAAGTTCTTATAATATACAACCTTTCTCCTCACTGTGGTAGTGGAGAATTCACAAAGAAAGGTACACATCTTTATTTAAGTGCTTATGTGGACTCTTCTACATGTTGTTAAGTCCAACGTGTCTGTGATTTCTCTGATTCACATATGCAGTGAGATTTTTTTCTTACATATAACAGGAACATGTCTGTATCTTCATAAGAGTATATTTTTATGCCGATTTTTTCTTGGTGAAGGCAGTGCTGGTTTGAGTAGCAGTGGCCCTCCAGAACTCTCCTGAAACCAGGTGCTCTTTCACACACCCTTGTTCTCTTCTTGTCATCAAATGGTGAATGGTCTTTGCTCAGGTGCTTGGTGAGAACAGCTTAAAGATAAGAATGCATAAGTTAGGAACACTTAACTTGTTTTAGCAGTGCTGCCACCAAAGAGCAAAGGCAGTAATGCAACAATAGGGCAAACTTAAAGTAATGGGAAGCTGCTGCCAAAATGGTAGTTTTCTGCCCCCAGATGTGTTCTCCTTTTGTTTCCCTTGTAAAAGTTCTGGTGTTCACATGACATGATTCTGAGACGATTCAGGATGACAAACAAAAACTAACCCTACAAAATCCATGGTTAATGGTTTTCTGGTGGCAAGGGATGCGACAGGACTACAAATCTGTGAGGCAGATCTAGTCCTTCAGGAGCCACTCTTAGCCATTTAATTGGCTCATTGAATTGCATTACTTTATCCCATTTTGGCTTAATCACAATCACATAATTTGGTTCAAATACAACTGATAACTTTCCTGTGAGATATTTGCCCAGTGTTCTTAATGGACCTGGAAAAATTAATAAAATATCTGATTTCTTTAAATTTCCATATTCAAATAAGGATAAGTTAAACTGAGAGTTGGGAGCAGCTTGTCCCATCAGTTCATGCAAAAAGGCCTACAGAGCTATATTTCAGACATGTATTTATGTAGCTTCAGGAAGTCATTAGCGGTATTGATTTAATATTAATTAACTTCATCAATGCATATAGTTATTTGAAAATGTTATTTGGCATTCTTCTTTGCAATTTTATTCGTTTACTGTTACTGCTATTAAAAATGATAATCTAGAGTTTGGGCTAATTTTGAACTTGATCTTGTGAAGGAATCAATTGTCAATGTGTTAGATGTTGGTTAAATTTTGTTTTCTGGGAATGCTCAGCACCACTTAGGACATGCTCAGCAGCTATTAGAATAAGGCTGTAGAGCCTAATCATGTTCATTAAACTTGGGTGATACTCCCACTGTCTTTACCTAACCATTGCTTTTCCTTACAATTTTTTTCTCAGCATATTTTACTGTGACCTTGCACAGCGTTACTCATTTCCGCGAATCCTCACAAATACAAAAAAGGGGTTGTTCTCATGGTTGCACACTGAGAGTTTACTCATCACACAGTGTTGAATGGCTGCAGGAGGTTGGGAGTAGCCCATTTAAGACTGCTTCATTAGGAGAGTGAAAGACAACCTTAAAGAAACAAAATTAGGACAACACTCCTGAGTCAATAGTTGCCATTATTGCTGTTCCACCATAGGAGTCCTTAACAACCAACTGCAATTTCCTAATGAAGAGACCACAAAAAAATAAACAACAAAATAATTAGCAATAAAAATATGCTCT
The DNA here is from genome assembly GCF_036013475.1 of Columba livia. Classification (NCBI taxonomy): domain Eukaryota; kingdom Metazoa; phylum Chordata; class Aves; order Columbiformes; family Columbidae; genus Columba; species Columba livia. Next base: position 21,184,060 of record NC_088642.1, read on the forward strand.
GTACATGATGTTATGTTTTTAAAGACTGATCCCAAAATGTCTGAAGGAAATATATTTAAAAATTTACATTAGCAAGAAAATGCCATCAATTAGGTTCTAATGTGTTGAATAGGGAAACAATTCATCTTAATCATAGAAATCCTCTTTTTTATTTTCAGTAGTCAGTATATATGAGGACCAGAATGTACAGCTTGTTCCACACACTCATTCAGAACTGGTTAACATATTGGCAACAACATATCACTATGTCTCCACAGGATTTTGGCTTAGAGGCATGCAGTCATACACCCACAGATGGAGCCTCACACCAGTGGCTCCTCAGTCAAGTGCCCGGAGGGGGGCCCTGAACTTGCAGTTCCTCTCGTACTGAGCAGGAGTACTATTGTCCTGTGTAGAGCAGCTGGGGATTTTGGGTTTGTCTAGTTTGGAGAAAAGGAGTCTGAGGGGTGACCTCATTGCTCTCTACAGCTTCCTGAGGAGGGGACGTGGAGAGGGAGGTGCTGAGCTCTTCTCCCTGGGATCCAGTGACAGGACACATGGGAAACATTCAAAGCTGCATCAGGGCAGGTTCAGACTGGACATGAGGCAGCATTTCTTTACCAAGAGGGTGGTCAAATACTGGAACAGGCTTCCTGGAGAGGTGGTCAATGCCCCGAGCCTGTCAGTGCTTAAGGAACATTTCGACAAGGCCCTTAAAAACCTGCTGTAACTTCTGGTCAGCCCTGAAGTGGTCACGCAGTTGGACTAGATGATTGTTGTAGGCCCCTTCCAACTAACCTATTCTATTCCATATTTAAAATTTTCATCATTGTGCATCAAAAATAATTTTAAAGAAACTAGAATTTAAAAATATTGTGGGCAAAATGTTACATTATCTTGTTACAAACACAAGAGTTTTAGTATAGGAGAGCAAAGAGATAAACTTAATTTTTCCAGAAGTTTTTCAAAGGCAGCATAAAGATTTCAGGAACTTTCATCATGAGAAGCAGTAGCTGAGCATTTCAACTATTTTCAAACTGAAATTATACACATGCATATATGTATATACTCACATGCACATCTCCTTCCCCCAGTGACAAAGATTCTTTCTTGTTCTGACAAATGATAAAATCACTGAAGGTACTAGGATCAGTCCTAAGAAGTGACTTTTTTTTAGGAAAAGGAAAAGAAAATAAATCTTGCTACTTGCCCAGTTCTTCAGTGGCATACTACTTACTGTTGAGTGTAAATAAAAAGATCTCATTTAAAAATTCCTAGTTATGGTCCCTGATTCAGCAAACTACATCAGTGATTAACATTAAAGACAAATTTAAGCCCAAGAATGCTTTGCTGACTTGGACTTTGCACACAGAAATAGGGCCTCAGTCATACCAGCTGCCAATCAGTTATCATAGGCAGAAACTTTTAGGTAACGTAACAGGAAAATTAGGACATGCTAAAGCTCAAATCTCAGGCTTGACTTGAGGACAATTGCACTGTTCTACAAAAAATAAGTTGATATACTTAGCTAATTAAAGAGAGTGCTCTGAAGTTGTAGTACTTTTTAGCATAGGCTCTGGGTTTTGGCTTGGAATTTTTTTTCAAACAAGCAGATCCAAAGCTATTATTGACTTAAATGCTAACTATGGAAAACACACTTACTGTATTTTACTTTTGATCTGACTGAGGACTACTGTACCACCCCCCTTCATTAGTGTGCCCTAATATAATTGAGGATTAAGCATAGATTCTGTACAGTATGCTTTTGATGTCAAGAAAATCAAAAACAACAAGAGCAACTCTGGATTTGTAAATTCTAGAATTCTGTATAATCTAGAATCATAAGTACAATATAGAATTAAATAATTAACATAAAACCAGTAATAGTATAGCAGCTATTAAAAAAATTACTGCATCATTAGTTCATGTTAATTTGCAGAACCATGATCAAGTCTGATGAAGAATCAGAACTATCAGATTAACAATTCAAGATTTTTAACAAGTTGTCTTAACTAGATATTTTCTCCTTTTCCCTGCTTCCTTTCTCTCTTTTGCCTTCTCTTGCAATTACATGATTATTTACTTGCTGCCTTTCCTACATCATAAAAATATTCCTACTTCTTCTTTAACACCTTTGTTAAAGAACAACATAGTGCTTTGCTTTTTGCCCTGACATTCTGGAGAACTCCTTGTCATGTCTTTATTTCACCCACAGTGTGACTGATTCCTCCCTTACTTCTCAAGAGAAGGAAAGAGTAGGTGAAGGAAGAGGACAAGGGTAAGGGCTTGGGTTTGTTTGCAGTTTTACAGCCTGCCCTCTTCTTTCTTCTCTTCCTTTCCTCCTCCCCTGCCTCCCTCCCTCCCCATCAATACTTAAAAAATCATTCCTATTCTTGTTGTGTACTTGCACACGCTGGGAGAAATTGCAGGCGCTCTGCTACAGGTTGCCGTGACAACTTCAAGGCATCCCTGTGCCTGGGGACTGGTGGCACAGCAAAGTTTCCCAGGCCCTCTGGGGAAAGGGAGGGGAGGAGGCAGAGGTGCTGAAGCCAGCATCCGTGTGGAGGAGAGAGCAGCAAGCAGGATGAAAGGGGCACATACATCTCCCACGGGACAAAGGGGATTCTGCTGGCTGGCTGTGAAAGGACACACAGAGGATACAATGGTCTGTGACACATGAAAGCTTTGGAGCAAACTTTATTGCTTCTCCATTAAGGACCCTTCCAGAGTTTCATTCAGTTCTAAGAAATTATGTCAATATCTTAAAATTTAAAGAGAACAAACCCCTTCATTTTCTCATGCTTTAAAAACAGATTTAAAATATTTTTTTACATAACTTTTGTTCTTGGTATGGTGGAAGCTTTTGCAGTTTCAGCCCTGAACAGTACTGAGTGTCCTTCTTGTGAGTTTCCTGAGTTCCCACTAACATCAGTGGGAGGGTAGGCTGCCCAGCAGCACCCCAATAAGGGCTCTTTGAGGTGAGGCCTTGCTTCTCCTCATACAGCTTTTGTTCATACTTAGGCCTGTCATCTCTCTGCTTTGAATGCTTGCTGCTACACACAGCACAAGTGGTTAGAACTCAAGAAGAGAGGAATTGCTGTTCCCTACTGTCAAGCTGAGAAGCCATTTATATGATGGCAAGATCAGGAATGATACTGAGCAATCTAAAATAAGAGGCCATGTAGTCACAGCCAGTGTCTGTTATAGGAAGCCAAGCTGGAAAGCAGCTTATAAAGAAAAGAGCATGACTCTTGCTCCCTGACATATCACTTGCACATGGTTCATCACTCAGTCCCAGAATCAGTCCAAGAAAAAAATGGAATCGTAAGTTTTAATCCTTCAACACAGCAATCTTTAGTTCTAAGATATGCCCTACGCTGACTCCTAGTGAATTTTAGAGTGTAGGAGACTCAACCTAGTATCAAGTGTGAAGTACAAAGAAAGATCAGGCTTGGTTAAAGCAGTAAGTGTGTCTGCCTGTGAACTGCCTAGACTGACAGTGCTCAGCATCTGGTCCTTAATCTATAAGCTGGCAAGGGTAGGATTCTGGGAACTGACTGATTTAACATCTGTGCATTTCCGAACCATCCTAGCAACCTATATAATTTGACTTTTTCATGTTTAGGACGTAAAAAAAGCTTAAAGCTGATCTTAGCTAAAATGAAAAAAAAAAACATAGCCCATTCCTGCTACTTTAGAAATAGCAAGAACATGAAACAGTCACTTAAATATACGAAGAAAAAGTTGAGTGGACAAGCATATATGCATTAATTTTTCACTTTTTTATATTATACTTGATTTTAAGTTACACACTGACACTTTAAAAATAAAAATTGTAACAAATTCTGTCTGATATAAACATTGTGAAACTCAGTAGCAGATTGAAAATTCTAAAAAAATTATTTTTATTCATTGGTTAATTATATTTGCATCATTTTGCATTTGCATTGTTTTGAGGAGTGCAAAAAAACTAATCAATCGTACATCCACTGGTAAGAGGCTACAGTATTTCTTGTTTGCAAAGATAAGAAAACTATTCATTACTTGGTAGTATTTACCATTTTTGTCACAGAATTTCAAAACATAAATGTAAACTTACCACAAGCACTATAATCCAGTTTTATAGATGGGAAAGCTGAGCAGAGAAATGAACAATCAAGTGCTTCAAATGTTGTATTTCCACTTCCAGTTTCTTACTGTGCCAGTAACAGTTTTTTCTTCTGATGCAAAGGTACATGTATATCAAGCAATTTAGGTTGCAAATCTAGTGATCTCCCTTTGCAATTCGTTTTGTGGGTACAAATCTTACTGTCTCTACTTGCTTCTGCTGAAAGAACAGGCAAACACTAGCTGAAATGAGAGAGTAAGTACGAAGCATGTGATTGGTTTTATACTTTGAAGATTTGATCAGAGCCTGGAACACAGCTTTGATCTCAGTTACATCAGTGACTAACATACTTTCACTGTGACTCCAGTAGCATGTGTTTTCTCCTTTAGAAGACAGACAGAAGTACAATATATTCAAGAAAACATTTAGTCTTGCCAGGTCATGATTCTCGTTTTATGTTTCTGTATTATTTATATTCATGTAGTCCTGTTGCCTCATTTCAAATGCTTTCTCCTCTGAGACAAGTACCCAGAGCTGAAGGTGGTCAACTTTCATCATATTTCATATGTTCAAAGATGCATCTAGATAAGTTTGTGGGTAGTCCAGAGAAGTCTGAGTTAGACAGTGCCATATAGGAGTCCATAGGAGGAGATGGTAAAGCAAAGAGAACCTTTCCTGACCTTTTTTTTTTTTCATTTTGCGCTTTGAAAGCTTGATTCCAACAAGAAGCATGAGCATTGCTTAGAGACAAATGGTGTACCTGTCCAGATGAAGTATGGGGAAGTTATTGACTACTTGAAATTCTAAGGAGAAGGAGTAAAGGGGCATTTTAAGGAGAAGAACACTAATGGCACCTGCTTGGAAAGAGAAAGAACATTTCAATTTCTGACAGTCCTCATGAGACACTCCTCAGAGATTCAAAGCTTTTTCCCTGGCAGAACTAAACTCTCATTTAAAAACCTCAGTGCAGCCCTGTTGGTGTAATCTGATGAACAAACACTTCAGCAGATGCCATAGGGAGCACCCTACTATTCACATTAGGTCAGAAGCATTAAGACGAGCCAAGAATTAGGATTAATGTCGTAAGTTTTGCAAAGCTTATAAAAGACTCTAAATGTTTATTCATACAATAGTAAGGGTTTTCTGAAACAAGCTAACAGCATTTAATCTGTTTAAAACTCCCATGGCTTGGGACAGAGGTACGCTGAGGTCATTTCACTAGAGACTGAAGAAAACTCTTCATGCACATTAGTCATAGCAAACATTATCAACATTACTTAAAGGTACTCTGTTTTCTTTCTTACTATGACAAATTAGGTGCAGCGTATTTTTAAGCCACATTTTTCAGACTATGGTAACTATGCTAATCAAAAAACATGAATTGGCTCCCTGGAATACAGGAAATGCCACACTGCGTAAGACCAATAAACTTTGCATTTAACAAAGTGTTAACAAAGCACAGAAAGCTGTAACTCTTGTAACAGAAAATTATGTAATAACAAGCATAAGGGGCAGGATGGGAAGACAGTGACAGTCTGAGTGGCAAAGAGGGCCAACTTACCTTGAGTAGCTTTAAATGTACTGGTCATCAAAACTCTTCTCACTAAACCATTTTTATCATGCTGACATTATACTCTTTACTCACAACTGTATGAAGTTAATGTCCTTCTGCTTAAATTTACTAGGAATTGCTGCCCTGGATAGTAAAGCATCAGGAAAGATGGGAGTCCGAGCAGTAGTCTACTACATGAGTACTACCATCATTGCTGTACTGATTGGTATAATCATTGTGGTCATCATCCACCCTGGGAAAGGTACTAAAGAAAACATGCACAGAGAAGGCAAAATTGTGCAAGTGACAGCAGCAGATGCCTTTCTTGATTTAATCAGGTATGGCTATGATATTGCACATTTTCTGTACCAATAGCAATGACAGTAATATTTAGATTCACATGAGAACAAAAATAGAGATTTTTAGACAGTGACTGCATAAACTAGGCAAGTTTCTTCCAACTATGCAATACCAATGTCTCTAACTGCTACAACACTACAAAAGAATACATGGATTTATTCTCAAATCAGGCTGTTACAGGGGAAGAAACTGCTTTTACTATTCAAAGAGATATTCTTCTTTCATGCACAAAAGAAAGACTTCTGTTCTGCTATCTGCATGGGTCTTTTCCCCTCCTTCCATAGCACAATCCTTATTACCAAATTCCTTTGCTTTACTTTACTTCCAGCTTTCAATGGTTTTCTCCCTTGAATCCCTGATTTAGCTATTCATCTTAATTTTGAATCATAGCTGCTGATCTGGGTGCATCTACTCAGCTTGTTAAGTTATATGGATGGGAAAAAAATTCCAGAAGCAGGCAAGTAAAATGCTTGAAATAGAGGGGCACAGATATGAAATCTTGTTTTCTCCTTGCTCAGAGACTCTGCAATGCCTCTTTTATAGAGCTAATATGTCACAGATGTATTCCTGGGAGTAGGGAAGCTGAGGTTTTGAACTCGGGAGCTTTTCCACAGGTAAAGCCACCAAAATTTTCTGTTCCACTAACCCATTTGGAGAAGCCAGAGACATGGAGAAAGGCCTCCAAGAGTCATGCTGCCAGGAAGGGGGACTTCAGAAAGACCCATGAAGAGGTTTGCACTCAGATTCCTCAAGATTTATTCAGTTAGGCTGCTTCTAATTCCCTCACAAATGTCACTCACTATTACGGAAAGCAGAGAAATAAACCCCTATATGTAGCAAGTATACAAACACATATATAATTATATGTGTATGTGTTACTATTAAACAATACCCAAAGTTCAGAAAAATTAATTTCTTAATCACAACAAGACTCTAAATCAAGTGATGTCTTGAGGTACCAGGCTCTACATGACTGCAAAAACTGAGAAGCAGAAACATGTTAAATATTAACCTATTTATTAATCTGGAATCAGAAAACATTAATAAATACAAAATTAAAAGCCAGCACTGACCCACAGAGCTTTGTTCATTTGGTAATTCAGCTAATATTCTGCACCATAACCAGATCTGTTATACAATATTGGATACAGACATTGATATTGCCAGAATCTATTCAACCTTACTACATTTTGTCCTGATAAAGCTAACCAGGCCAATGCAATATGCAAAGCTCTATCACTGTACACAAAATTACATATTTGTCTTAGGATTAATTTGAAAAATAATAATTTGAAAATTAGCTGGTCAATTCTTTTGTTAGCTGTGACTCTACTTAAGTTATTACTAGAGTCTTGTTATTTCTCATGTTATTTTTTTTTTCTTTTTCACAGAAATATGTTCCCTCCAAATCTGGTGGAAGCTTGCTTTAAACAGGTAAAAAATACTTTGTTATTTCCAACTAAGATATAATAAAGTAAGAAATTGACATGTAATAGTATTTTCTTTAGGAATATCATGTAGTTGTACTTACAGCAGAAACAAATCTTATGTGTGCTGCCAGCTGTCAAACAAAACCCCCACACTAAACCAACCAAATCTGTGCTTTGTTTTCAATATTGTTGTCTCAGTATTTGCTATGAGAAGTGAAGAAAACACACTTGGCATGGCAAATCATTTTTTTTTCAAGTATCAAATTCATAAGTCTACAGCAAGCTCCATTAAGTTCAGTACAGAATTTACTTTATGTTAAATTGTGAGATACTGAGATATGCACCATCTGTAGGAAGACTGGAAGAATTTCAAGAATGCCATGTGAGAAATGTGCATAGGTTCAAAACAGGGGAAAGAATCTTGTGAACATCAATAACAAAATCAAACTAAGGGACTTCCCATCACCTATGATAGGAATGCATAGAAACGGGCTTTCTGTGTTGCTTCTCAAATTCCTTTATCATTATTCTGGTCTTTACCTTATTTGTTCTACGGAGAAAATAAGAGCAACTAGTTGCATTCCTTTTTTTAAAGGAGGACCTTACATAGTCAGTAAAACCTGTAATTTGCATTTCTAAAATCTAGTCACTTCATACTGACCCCAAAGACAATCTCAAACTGATACTATTTACCATTTATTGCTGTAGCAATATAAAAAATTTGAAATGTGGAGGTCAAGAAGCAAGAGGATAAAGTAGGAATTTTTCAAAGTCCAGCTGAGTTACTTCTTGCAGAAGAATTGAAAAGAAACAGTAACATTTTCTTCAGTTATAAAAACAGAGACCAATAAAAAGCAGTGACTTTCTAGATTAAAGATTTGGTCAAGATTAAACATAAACTAGGCCTAGGTCCAAAACCAACAAATGCTATGCCTCTGTTTTTAGTAAGGATGAGGATGAAATCAGGACAGTTATACAGAAGAGCAGTATGGAAATACAAAAGTCTCTATCTAAACTGGAAACAAAATTCAAAGAATTTAATGCAATAAAGTCAGGGAATGATAACATCTTTATCTCAAAATAATGAAAGAATTAGGGCATAAAGTTACAGACATAGCAGCAAGTATTTTTAATAAATCTCTCAAGTTGGGAAGTTATTATCTATAGCTGGTGAAAGAGATCAAAGTGTCTTTCAAATTACAATTTCAAAAATATTTAGAAATCTATTTAAGCAGTTATTAGCCTATTAGCCTGGTCTTGTTTGGTGCTTTTTTTGTTGGTGTTTTGTTTTTTTTTTTCTTTTTTTGGCTGGTTGGGGTTTGGTTGGTTGGTTGCGGTTTGGTTGATTGGTTGATGTTTGGTGATGGTGGTGGCTTGGTTTGGGGTTTGGATTTTGTTTTTGTTGTTTTACGTCTTGGGGTTTTTTGGTCCAGAGAAATGCAATAGATTAATCTCTTTGGACTTCCGTAAAACAGAGGTTTTTATGTGAGGGAAGTGAAATAGTTGAGTGGGGGACAAGTTTATTATAAGAATTGTAAAATTTGTGGACATAGCATGTAATTTGCTGAAGGATGGGGAATACCTCACTTGATATTTTTATGAATAACATTGCCATAAAATGCACACAAAATTTACAGATGACAACAAAGTCCAAGCACTTTGTACTGAGATATCTAACAAATGCTAAAGAAGGTGTTATGTCCCTGGAACACTGTAATATTATAAACAACAAATAAAACAAAAAAGCGAATTGGCTCTTGCAGATATTGGCATGATTGGTTATCTCCTTGTAGCTCTTCATCACGTGTGAAATAAATCTTTAGAAATCAACAGTAATTTCTGCATTAAGATAATAAGTAATCATCATCAGAAAAAAAAAAAAAAAAATTAAAACCCCTCTAATTCAGCTCTAAGATATATCAGGTAACCTAACTCCAAGAGAGGAAATAAAAGCCAGAGGAATGTGACTGTCTGGAATACTGAGTATATTTGGGTCATTACATTCATAGGAAGATTCATGCAAAATTAGTACAATGGAGAGAGGAGATGATGAGATTATCAAACACAGTGTATAAAGCAAAAAGAAGCTTGATTTTAAAAGTACTCAAGTACAAAAGACAAAGTGGGAACAGAGCTGTAGACACTAAAGTAAAATGTTTATACAAGAGGAAATGGAAATCATTATGACTAAATTTAAAAGGGGAATTAGTAAGTTTTATAACCTTCATTACCTAAAAAGTGAGGTCATGGAAAAATCTTCAATTAGGAGCCAAGGGAACAAACTACCTCACCAGTTTTAAGATACAGCTTGAAAAACTATTTTGATAAAACACCTTACTGCCACAGGAAACCTGCTTACATTAAGTATACTACATTTCTCATGTTCTTTACAGCTTAAAAGGATTTCTGAAAAATAGTTCAAAAACCAGGAAACGTTTAATGAAAGTTTTCTTCTGACTTTTCAGCAGCAGCTATGCTTACTGAAGTATCAGAATTTTAAATCTGTCTTATTGATACTATTTGAATCAGGTATCAAAACCTAGATTTTTAGGTACAAGTTATTTTGTTGTACCAGATTTGTTAAAAAAAAAAAAAAAAAAAAAAAAAAGAAGCACACGTTTTACAGGAGAAACAAGTATCCACAGGTATCCAGATGACTTTGTACATCCAACCCCATAACTTTGTTTTCAAAAGTTTACATCAGGTTTTTCATATGTTTTTCAGAAGATTTATGAAGCAGGATGATCCATCTGGTACTAATCTGGTTCTTTAACACTGTTTGCTGGCCCAAACACAAACCAGACTATTACTCATAGTCATCTGATACTGATCCACAGGTTTGCACACCTGGAAACCATCACTGGAATCACATATTTTGATATATACGGTGCTCATATTCTGTCGTAGAGCACCCTTAGTCAGATTTGTTTCCTGACAGAGACCTGCATTTGAACCCACTGGAAGGTTTTTTGTTGTTTCTCACCATGACTAGCACACAGGTCCTCTAATGACTGTGTTAGTACTCAGAGCAAGTTTTGAATCTTTTACTTTCCCCATCGATAGAAAGCCCTTTCCAGAGCAGTTTCACTAACATAAAGGACCAATTATAATTTCCAAATTTTATAACCTCAAAAGATCAACTATTACTCAAATTTTGTAACACCAAAAGATGGAAAATTGGACTTTTCTTTGCATAATTGATTTTAGCAGAGTAAGGTTAATTTTCTGGATGTGAAATTGCTCTCCTGCAAAATGAAATGGAGCTGTGTGGAGCGGGCAACCAAGATGGAGCGGGATTCTAGATGAAACTGGGAAATCTTTTATAGAATTGCTGGTGGGAGAAGAAGAGTCCTGAAGGAAGACTGGGAACTTAGGACTTATTCAGGAAAGATCTTCCTAAATTTTCTGCCATTCTGCATTCAGTCTTTCGGACCTTTGGATTCCCTTTCTTGTTCTTCTTTCCCATCAAGTCTGTAAGGCAAACAAAGCTGCCTCCCCTTGCTTCTTCTCTTCCTCCTCCTACTTCTTTGCACATTTTCTTCCACAGGAACAGGAAGACTGGTGAAATAAAATCCCCCTTGCCCTCCAGAAAGGATGCCCTACTGTGGACCCCATAAGCCAGGGGAAGTCTCTGTCGGAGAGAAAGAAAGCCCACAGGAAAGCGAAGGAAATCCTTTCTTTCATACCTTTCAGTCCAGAATAGGAAGTACCATTTCAGGCTTAGCTGGTGGCATTCAGCCCCATGACTCAGGAAAGTCTACAGGAACAAAGAGCACCTTTGCCTATGAGGTCAAGTTAAGAAGAATAATCTGGAAAATGTTTGGCTTTAGCTTCACTCTGTTCTTCACTAGTTACACCCTCTCTCCCTGTGAAAGACCAAAGTCCTGGTGGCACCCTATCTCTATCAGGACCTCTTCCAATTAAATCAGTGGCAGATTGGCATCACTGGAAAGAGCAGATTGTAAATTCAAACAATATACTTTCTCTTGCTTATTATTTCCATATGACATACATTGCTACCTTCCCTGTGCACTGGTCATCTGGAGGCTTTTGTGATTTTTAACAGTAACAGGAGAATCTGAAAATACTGACTGCAGATGAATATTCCACACTTACCTAAAATTAGATTATTTTGTTCAAAATTTTCGCCGTACCACTATATTCACCCCCAGTTTAGGGGTATCTAATGAAATCTTTTGATTTATCTTTCAGATCTGGTCATTAGCTCTTCATTTCTCTTTCTTTGATAAATTCAAAAATGTTATCTAGTCTGGGGATAAGCAGTTGTAAGCAGTCTGCTTGTTAAGCACATACTGCTTTTTAACTGGTTGTTCTTTGTGCTGTGCCCAGGGAATACAACAAAAGACAAAAGAAACACAAGTGAACTTGGGACATAAACACAATCAGTCTAACAATTTGGGGAGGGTAATTCTGTTGTGAATAGGTGGAATTTGATGCCAACTGAAGCTTAAAAACTGAAAAGGTACATTTGATAACCACATTTCTTCTGAGCTATTTTTAATTTAATATTCTTTCCTAAACTCATCCTTATCAAGGGGATCAGAAGTGTTAATCACACATCCAGACATGAATACTAACTAATATATGTTGTCTGTTCATCATGACAATTTTAACTACTTAAGGATATATTTTAACCTGTGTCATCAGCTCTTCTGCAGACAATTTAAAATGCTTTCACACATGTCTGTGTGGAAAGGAAACAAAATATTACTTAGGAAGACGGGATATCACTGTCTTATTTTTATTTATTTAGGCTTGTATTTAAGCAAACTTCTTGTTTTTAAAATCATCATTCACTAGAAAACACATCATCATACAGACTTTGCACAGACAGTGCTCATTATACTGTTTCAGAATACTGGCAATAAATTATGAGTTTTCAGAGTGGTTACCCATGCATTACCTTGTCTGCAAGTCAACCACTGAAATGTACTACATGTTATAATGTTGCTTCTTAAAAAGTCATGCAATATATTCAAGTCAAAAGACTGTGTGTGTCTTGTACCACTAATGAAAACAAAATAACCATAAAAGTGTGAACAATGAATTCATCATATTATGCAATACAGTGCATAATATTTTCTATTTCATAATGAGGTAACTTAATTAGAATTCACGTTAAAGTTGTTCATTAGCACAGTGTCTTGTAAAAAAGTCCAGAAATGCCATTAATTTCATATTTTACTTGCAGATAAGGTTGTTCATAGAAAGCTATGAGTATTCATATGTTCCAAATAATATTTACTTCATTCCTAATTTGTTCTTGATACATGAACTTAAGGAAAAATTAAGAGTATTTCCCATCTAAAATCTTACCAGGCAAAAATACCTCTGCCTGGAGACAAAATGCACCAAACATCCTCAGAAATAACAGGATTTAAGTGATGTTGTCTAGCCCATCACAGATTGTTAGTGTAGGTGTTGGGACTTCTAGTAAAGCATAACTGGCTCTTTCGAGACTCCTAAGCCTACAATCTATTGTATGAGCAGATTTTTCTTTGTCGAATTTTTTCCATTCCTGAATGTTGCAAAAACACAAGGATCTGCAGAATCACAGTGTTTTATTAAAATGCCAGTCTGAGCTACATGAACAGTTAATAACTCTGATTCCCACCAGGACAGAGATCTGCCTGAAAGTAGGAATCTCATAAAAGATCGTTAAATTATCTCTTAGCAGAGTTTATCTGCAGAGCAGTGATAGTCAACTCCGCTGTTACCTCATATATTCAATAAACTTTGACATTTTCTGTCACCTTGAAGATGGTCTTTCATCCTGTAACTTCCTATAAACAATTGGCTTTTTCACCATTCCACAGAAATAAAATTTGGTTTTTGGTGGTCAAGCAATCTTGTATTTTGCCTTTAGTGTTATCTGAAAGAAAAAACACTAACAAGAATAAAGCCCAACCTACGCTATTTGCTTAATAGGTATCTGCTTTGAATTTCCTGTATTTGTTCTTCCTTAATTTCTTTTGCTTCACCAGGAGCCTTCTCATTACTTTTGATAGACAACTTTGGGCATAAGAAGACAAACACATCCACAGAGTTATCCTTAACCTCACTTAGCAGTAATAAAAGAAACGCTAGCTCAAGTGACTGTCCCAAAGCAAATAAAGTTGCTCTGATTCCTCTTGCTCAGATTTCCATTTTGAATCTCAGCCTAAATAAACCATTTCTCCACCACTCTGTAAGGGGTTCTACAAGGACTATTCTCCCTAGTAATATTTCTGAATACCTAAGTCTGACCAACAGGGTGAGTGAGCAGATAAAATCTGCATCTCTGTGAACCAGTCCAGCAGCTGAAATGGAAACAGCCTTTGCTGAGATCCTAAATTCCGTATTATACCTCTAAAGATACTTACCTAATAAAGAATCAAAAACATCTTCTTGCTGGGATGGAATTCCACAATCAGCACAAAAAAAAAAAAAAAAAAAAAGAAGGAATATGCTTATTGCAGCCTAAAATGAGTTCTAATTGGGTTTTTTAAAGGTAAGAAACTTCATGTGACTGTACTTTTTGCCCTGTAGCAGCCCAAATTCTTCTCAGTCCCCTGTCATAATTTTTGAGCTCAAAAGTGAATTCCAACCTAATTTGACGAGGGGGGTGGGGAGAGCAATTCTTAGACAAACCAAGACTTTGCTGCCACTGAAAGAAAAGCAGTTTATGACTGAGCTCGTGGCCTGTTCCAACAGGCAGCAGCCAACCAGCCAGGCAGCATGATCTAACACTGTCTAACAGCTGCATCACATGTCGCTTTTGACCTAGTCAAATAGGTAGGAACGAGAGAAGGACCTGAGTGTAATGGAGGAGAAGCAGGACAAAGTCAGTTATGATGTGTCTAGGGAAAGTAGGAAATGAATAAGAAATTTGCTAGGAAATTAGGCTTTAATTCCAGTTCTCATCAAGCAGCTTGCTTTTTTTGTGTGTTTGTCTAATCTGTATGCCCACAAGTCCAGGGTAATTACAGCCTTCAGATATCTGCATTAAGGAATTTTTACCTAAGTTTTTTTTCTTTTTTTTTTTCCTACTGAAAAACAGTAACAAAAATATACACACAATCCAATTATCATACCTATATACATTAAAAAAAAAAAGTGTGTGGTATACAATGTTAGGCAATATTTTAACGTTCCTGCCAAGACTGAATTAAAACCCTTTAGTGACAACTTCTAGAAAATTTCCATTTCGATTCTAATACCTCTCTGTCACTTAAAGGGCCAATCCCATCCCTCCTTCCCAGCTGTGTAGTTTAGGTGTTTTGCCGTCTCAGGCATTCTTTAGTCAGTGAATTGATTCACTTACACAACCTTTACCAAAAAATAGCCACTTTTTTGTTAGGTAAGCTTTATGCCAATTTAAAAAATCAAATTGGCTCACTGAGAGATCAAACTAGAACTCATACAGAGGAGAAACTGTAACAGGTTGGATGTAAGTGGGTGAGAGAGTGGAACTGGGCTTTTCTGTGTCAGTCAAGAGTTTGAACAGCTCAGCTGTCTCCTTTAACTTAACTTTAACTTAAGCCCAAATATTAAAATATTTTAGCAAATTTCATTTAAAATTCAAGAATATCTGACCTCTGTGGAGATTTGTTCTGCTACATTTTATTCAGACACTTTCCATAAATCTCCTGTAAGGAAGTTTTATTTGAAACTCCAAAAGACACAAAGCCTTCAGAGGGACACAACAAATACCTGGACGGAGTGCATAAAACTATTCAGGTGTGGAAAATAACAGAAAATTAAGTCAGTGTTGATAGATGCTGATATTCAGGTTTCTTGCATTAGTCATAAGTGCTCCATTTCACTGAAATACTTTTGGAGTGAGCAACAGTCTCCAGATATTAGTAATAATACTACAGCTCCTGGATGTGATATTTGTCTTTTGTTGGCACATCCCAAGGTATAAAAATCCAAAGCTGCTGAATAACCTTGACACCTGCATCCCATTGCCTTAATAGGGTATTTAGCATCATGAGGCATATTAGAAACATTTTATTAGTGATATTCAGTATTCTTCGTGTTCAACAGAATTTAATCAGGGCAGGGCTGAAGCATGTTTTGAGCTCAGACAGAAATATTCAGGATGCACATTTCTCTTTGGAAAAGCATTACATGGGAAAGACTAGGTTTCAAAGCAGACGTTTAGGAGCATATTGAGATCTTGAAATTGATTTGCACATCCCATAATGGAAACATATAAGATAGAACACTTTTCTTAATTAAGAAAAGTGCTGATTCATTAGTGCAAAGCACAGAAAACTAACAGCTTTTCCATAGCAAAGGAAAAAAGAGGTATGTTATATTTAAGCTACTTCCAGTCTGTTTTTTCTAATTCAGAATGATGAAGAAGTAAAAAGACTCCAGAGCACATGGAAATATTTTACTAGCCAAAAAGACGTATTTATTTAACGGTTGGCAATATATTACTGGAAAAAAACAACAATTTAAAAAATGCAAACTAAGAATCAACAGTTTTGTCACAAAACTCATTAACATGGCAAATCTGCATCTTTGATTGTGATATATTTATGAGAAAATGAGTTCTGGAAGCTAAAGGTGAATATGTAGCCCTTGAAGTTAACGTGAATATTTGTTGCTTTAAGGAAAGCCAGGTTTTCACAACAGTGCATTTTACCAACAAATATTACAAAAAGAAGTCAAATGCCCTGCAATAGTAATTAATAATTTAATGTGTTATTTTTATCTTTGCTTGCTATAATTCACATAATTTCTGTGTTTCTTTTATTTTTGTTTTAACAGTTCAAAACTAACTATGAAAAGAAAATATTTAAAGTAGATATTCCATCCAACGACACATCCACAGTGGCTTCCATAATAAGCAATGTGTCAGAAGCAATGGAAACCCTCACCCGAATGAAAGAGGAAATAGTTCCTGTTCCAGGTTCTGTAAATGGAGTGAATGCCCTTGGCTTGGTGGTTTTCTCAATAAGCTTTGGCCTGGTGATTGGAAGCATGAAGGAGCAAGGTCGAGCATTAAAAGACTTCTTTGATAGCCTTAATGAGGCTATCATGAGATTGGTAGCTCTAATCATGTGGTAAGTGCGTCTTCGATAAATTCCATTTTAAGTTACTAACAGTATTTTTTCACCACAGTCAGTCACTGGATAGCAAATCTGTTTGACATGAAGTCAGACAGTAAGATCTGAACTGCTTTGTAACTTTTTTTCATAAATAAACACCAGAACTGTAATTCTGTATGTCAATAATTTGACCAAACATACCTACTCTTTCAGTATGTTTAGCTTCTGACATGAGAAAAATCAGGGTCTATGGCTGAACTTACCAAGCTTATACAGAGCCATTTTATGTCTTCATAAAGACAGTGATCACAATACTATGCTATCAAAGTTTCCTTATATTCTAATCTGACTTAAGTAAAGGAAAAGGACAAACCTCTCTCATAATCTTATTTCTACACAGCAAGACCTTCTTATCACAAGTTTCCAATGCAACTGGTTCCTGCAGTTCTGTAGTATATATGTATGTCCTTGCATTGTAGCTACACTGCTTACACATACACATAACTTTCTTTATTGTGTTTGATAGGTATTTAAAACCAATACCTTTTCCCTCAGACATCAGGTATGAAGTCTTGTCAGCAAAGAAGATTCGTTATTTGTCATGTAGAAGGTTAATTATGAAAACGAATTATGTCTTTTTGCTTTCTTTACTACAGAAAACAAACAAAAGCCTACCCAAGAGCATACACACATATGTTGCAGTACTAGATACTAAAATAAAAATAAATACATTTTTTTCCAGTAACTAAAATTCTATTTTGCCAGGAAACATCTATACGAAGCAAAAATCTTTTGTTCTTCTCTACAAGCATACTTAAGATGACAAAGCAGTGGACGAGAATTGTTACTTCTGAGAAATTTCTATATGGATTTAATGGCTTAAAGTACAATTGAAATATGCTGGATAAATTTTGTTCTGTGGTAACTTCATGTGAAAAGACAAGTGGACATTTATAGAAATAAGCCTGAACCAAAAGTCCATATGCAGCAGAATTATGCTGAGTTTTGTGCTCAGCACTAGGTCTTTCTCCATCTGTTAACTATGTTTACCAATAAGAAAAAACAGATCATACCACCTTTGTTCCTGCCTACAATGCAGACAACCTCTGTCACACTTCATGCTCCATGCTAAAGTATTTATCCAGTGCCCCACTTAATAAAATGGGGCATGGCCAGAAACAGCTTGAAATCATTGGAAGTTATCAGCCTTCTGTGTGGGTTCTTTCCCCAACAACCTGGGAAATAGCACTGATGAGATAATAAAACTGGCCACTTGACAGTCTACAACTATGTCAGTTGAGCCTTTCAGACAGACAGAACTGTAACAGAAATCCCTAAACTAACTTTTAAATGACACTTGAATAGAAGTTCATCTCCCTGCAAGTCTGAAAGACATGCTATATATCTTGAAATACTTACCCAGATGCTGAATTCAACAGACCTTATAGGAAACATTCACTGCTCTGGTTTAACCTAGGTTGAATGGTTAAGAGTTTAAGTATTAAACTCTTGAACTGCTTATGAATAATTACGGTCATCCCAACAGTGAAATCCTACATTCATGTGTGCATGTAAACAGAAAAACGATGGATGAGGGAGTGAATTTCTACTTTGTTCAGTACAATACTTATTTGGTTTCTCATTTGCAGGTATGCTCCCCTTGGAATCCTCTTCTTGATTGCTGGAAAAATTGTTGAGATGGAAGACATGGGTGTCATTGGTGGTCAGCTTGCCATGTATACTGTAACAGTCATCATCGGTTTGCTAATTCATGCTGTTATTGTCCTACCTCTTCTCTACTTCCTGATCACTCGTAAGAACCCCTGGGTATTTATCGGAGGCTTAATCCAGGCATTAGTCACAGCTTTGGGAACATCTTCCAGGTATAATGCAATATTTTAAGGCCATATTGTTTTATAGTATTATTGGTTTGGAAAAAAATTTTGTCTAATGTAACTGGTTAACTCTCTATTCAAGTATCCACTTCAGCACTTTATTTCAGTTCTACTGCCCTCTGGTAGAGATAATTATTATAATTATATTGACTTAAACTCTATTTTCTACAAGAAACCCTGAACAGAGATGAAATTAATCTGTTTGGTGATGCAGACTGTATGGATGGAACCCTTGTGACTTTGATTAGCCTTGGTGTTAGAGATTTTTAAGTAGTTTGTAATGGCTTGCTGGTAAAGGATGCAGCTGGCAAAGGATATGCATGGCAAAATGAAGGAGCAAAACAGGAAGTTCGGAAGAGATTCTGGGAGAGCTTGAGAGCCCTTATTAGCCACTGATGTTCTGTGCTCAAAAACCTCATAGCCAGTAATGGATATACAACCTGCAACAGAAATGTTACTTTTCTTCTTTGTTAATGAAGTCATAGGTACATCAAACTAATAAAAAAATGGTTAGCATCTATGATGAAAGGAAACAGTATTGTAATCAAATACATATTTCTAGACCATATCATAGGATCACAGAATCATTTAGTCTGGATAACACATTCAAGATCATTGAGTCCACCCATTAACCTAACACTGCCAAGTCAACCAATAAACCAAGTCCTTGAACACCACATCTACATGTCTTTAAAATACTTCCAGGGATGGTAACTCCATCACTTCCCTGAGAAAGCCTGTTCCAATGCCTGACAACCCTTTCTGTGGATAAATTTTTTCAAATATCCAATCTAAACCTCCCCTGGCACAACCTGAAGCCATTTCACTTGTCTTATCACCTGTTAGGTTGGAGAAGAGACTGATACCCACCTTGCCACAACCCTCCATGCTACGACCTTGTAGAAAGTGATAAGGTCTCCCCTCAGCCTCCTTTTCTCCAGGCTAAACAGCACCAGTTCCCTCAGCTGTTCTTCAACAGACTTGTGCTTCATACCCTCCACCAGCTTTGTTGCCATTCTCTGAACTCGCTCCAGCACCTCAATGTCTTTCCTGTAGTGAGGGGCCCAAAACTGAACACAGGATTCAATGTGCAGCCTCAACAGTGCAGAGTACAGGGGGGATGATCACTTCGTCCATCCTGCTGGCCACACTAGTTCTGAAATGAGCCAGGATGCTGTTGGCCTTCTTGGCCACCTGGGAACACTGCTGGCTCGTATTCAGCTGTCTGTCAATCAACATCCCCAGGTCTTTTTCTGCTTGGCAGGTTTCCAGCCACATATGCTGCATGCATTCATACAGATGCACTTCAGCTGGGCTATTGATCCCACCACCTTTCTGGGGGAGAAGCCCTAATTCCTACGTCACCATTCTGAGGTGCTTCTATGGTTTCTAACACAACAATAACTCTGGTGTCTTTGCTGCTGCACGGCTCTCTAACCTCTACCTCCACTGAAATGGCAGACAAAATGACCTCACTAGCACAACATCACTCAAACATTGGTGTGCCGCTTCAAGGCATATCTCTAGCAAGCCTTTTTTTAACCCTTTCCCCTTCAGATCTAGTTTAAAACTTTTTCAATAAGCCCTGCTAACTCCCATGCAAAGATTTCCCTCTTTGGGACAGGTATACTCCACCTGTTGCAGCAAGCCTGGTGTTGTGAAAACTGACCTGTGATCAAAAAAACCCAAAACTCTGCTGGTGGCACCAGGCTCAGAGTCAGGTATAGATTGCTGGCTCTTACTATTTCTTCCCTCATCATTCCTTGCAACTGGGGGGACAGAGAAGAACACTGTTGTTACTCCTGATCCCTTCACTAGTTGTCCCCAGGTCCTGAAGTCTCTTCTGGTTGCCCTCGGACTTCTTGTTGCAACTTCATCAAAGATGGAAAATAATCCGAGGGCCGTAGGAAGCTTACTCTTCACACTTTAAACCCAACAGAACCTTTCATTTTAATAGTGTCTCCTAAAGACAGATGCTTTAAGTGAGACATTCTATATTACTAAATTCATGTCCCTGGTGTTTGGGATTGTTTTGAAGATGTGGGATGAAAAGCTATTGTGACCACTAATGTAGAAACTGATGTGTTGTATCACTGAAAAATATCTTGAAGACTTAAAACAATTATTGCAACATATTAATGGGCAGAAATGGACAATTACTTATTTCACATTTGATGTTTTGATGTCAATCCTGTAAGACATTCCACTAGGTGTTGCTCAAGATTCTCAGTAAGAACCAAAGCGATGCAAGAGAGCATACTATACTGTGAGTTGATTTAAAAGCTGTTTAAAATCCAACTATAAGGAGACTGTCCTCAAAGCGTAATCTTTCACAACACTTCTTTACATTTTATCAGTATTTTATTTTATCTTATCAATATTGATAAAGTTTTCAAAGACATGAAACTCTGCTAAGTAGTTAACAATTAAGAGGCCACTGAGACAGAGTAAACTGAATTGCTGGGTCTTGAAAAACCTCTTGACTTTCTTATCATCAGATGTAAAGATGCATCTTTAAGGACAAAGAGCTCAGGCAGCTCTTAAGAAAAGGCCACTTTATGCCCCTTTCTGAGGCAGTATTTCTGAAAAGGAGCTTTGTGTCTAATGGGATAAATGGCACTCCTTAGCATATGAAGGCAAAATGTTTAGTTGGGTTGGTCTTCAAATGAAATTATCATTTATATTATGTTTGGATGCGAACATGATTAAGTGGTGTACAGGGCCTGGCCGGAACAGAGTTAAGATTACATCGTCCCTAAACATAGTTGACATACATGACACAAAAAATGAAAAGTGGGAAATTTTAAATAGATTCCTCTGCCCAGCAGAAGAATCTTGTGACCCAGTACTGAAGTTAGACGCATTCAGACTAGGGACTACATAGACAGTGATATTAGTTAATCATTGGATAATGTTTCCAAGAATATCAGAAAAACCTCCATAATAAGAAGTGTTTAAATTCAGCCTTTGCATTAAAAAAAGAAAAAAAAAAAAAATCTGGTAGATCACATAAAAAATTAGGACAGAACAATCTCTCTTGTCATCACACTACGTGATACTCTTTTCATTCCTTCTTTGTAGAATTTAAATCATGTACTAACTTCTTTCTTTTTGTTTCAGTTCTGCAACACTACCTGTTACATTTAAGTGTCTGGAAGAAATAAATGGAGTGGACAAACGAGTTACAAGATTTGTACTGCCTGTTGGTGCTACAATTAATATGGATGGAACTGCTTTATATGAGGCTTTGGCTGCAATTTTCATTGCACAAGTTAACAACTTTGAACTGAACTTTGGCCAGATTATCACAATCAGGTACAGAGGTCATTGTTACATACATCTAACAAAAGCACCTTTGTGGTGACTCCTCCTTGCTGTTATATGTGGGATTAAACAAAAGCATCTAGAGCTAAAAACAAAAACTGCTACAGTAGCTGAATAACTGTAAAGATTTACACCTTCTGCAAGGAAAAGGCCTCCCAGCACATATTCTCCATTAAACCTTTAAGAAATGTATCACTAAACTTAGTAGAGTCAACAAGAGCAGTTTTTAATGACTTTTAAATTTTCTTTCTTAAGAACTCAGGCAGCTCTTGGGAGCCACAGACTTACAACCAAGTAGTTTATTACACATGTACAAAGCAGCAGCATAAAAACATCACAGTGCTAATGCTAGGAGAGGTAGTGCTTTCCTAGTCCTGATGATCTCAGGACACAAGCAGAGCAAGATTTGGAAGGAGCAGTAGTACCCTTTGTTATACCAGCTGATAGAGGTGCAGAAGACAGGTATGGTTTCAAGCACAGAAGCCTTCAAGTTTGAAATAGAACAGAAAGCAACCCAATAAGTAGCACTTGACAATAACTAATCTGCGTTAATTTCATTGTGTTCCTCAAACAGTCCAAGAGAAAAGGTTGATGGGTACCTGTGCAGAAGAAATAAATATCAGAAGGGGAGAGAAGGACACTGTAGGACAGAGAGACATGTATTTATCTCTGAGGAACACTGAAAAGCGAGACATGGTGAACTGGGAGTGTAGAAGATTTTCAAACAGAAGTGCTTCTCTCCATAAAAAAGACCAGCTTAATTAAATATTCGTCAACAGAAGGCAAAACTCTGCCTTCACATTTCGAGGCAATAGTTCCACATCCATTAGTAGTAGAGCTGCTCCCTGCCAAATCACCTGACAAAACAAATGATTCCTAAAACAGGTCTGAACAAGCACATTTCTATCAAGTAACTAGGCAATGATTCAAGGTTTCTTGCAGCTTTCTGTTTTCTGATGGCAGAACACCAACTGCTGGAGGACAGATACTTCACCTGGCAGGAAGTTATATTGAGATGGACAGAGAATAAAAGCTCTTACATGAGATCTGTCAGCACAGAATTTTCTTCTTAGCTTTTCTTTTAACATGTTTGAGTGTGTGGAACGAATTTGTTCAATGGGTGGGGTCATGTAGCTATAACATTTTTGTTTGGCCCTTAGCATTTGCTAGGGTATTTACTGCCTAAAAAAATCATGTTTCAAGGGTTCTGGAACAAGGTTTATTGTAAACATTTTGGTTTAAGATCCACAATCCCCTGCAGCTATGCAGTGTTCAGATAAGGAACTGGGCTCATCTTTCTATTTACTAGTAAGCAAATGCCTTCTTACTTCATATCTGTTTTTAATGTTTGCCAGATGATATGGAAAGTTTATTGCGGAAGTCAATTAATTGCTCTTGCCATCTCTTTGTACAGCATCACAGCTACAGCTGCCAGTATTGGGGCTGCAGGCATTCCTCAAGCTGGACTGGTCACCATGGTCATTGTGCTCACATCAGTAGGTTTGCCCACAGATGACATCACTCTTATCATTGCAGTGGACTGGTTCTTGTAAGTATCTTTATGGAGTCACTAAGGGCTTAAATCATATTTGGAAGTGCAATAGATAGGGACATTCTGGCAACACTGCAGTGGCATACTTCTGCTGTGGAAGGCAGTTGGGAAGAAGCATTAAAAGAATCTCAATTTCTTGTGATTATGGAATTTTCTTAGGGCAGATGGTGAGGGGTGTTACTTAATGATAATTCCTCTTCCATGCAAGAAGGTTACTTAGAAACCTAGATCCTTAGGGTACTAAGAAAACTTTCAGATACACTGTAATTAAATTAGAAAAAAATGCTTTATTTTTTTATTTTTTGTAGGATGGCAATGAAAACCTTCCCATCAATCAGGCTCAGAGCTGGCTCAGATCTGACCCAGTTCATTGTAGCCCTGCTGACTATCTAATCTAGGAAAGGTTCATATGTCTACCCCAGGGACACAGAAATGAAAAACAGTAATGTAACTCTCTTATCCAGCCACCACAATGTATAGTTCCTCAGGTTTTCCATTCTTATGTCTGTAGAAGACTATCTGACACCTATAGGTATGTGGGGAAATCCCTAAAGTCCAGGAGCAAAATCGGAAGCAGAAGTTTTCCTCCAATCTCTATTTTGTCTAATGCCTTTTAGGTATATTTTCCAGAGGCTTTTACCCTTCAGTCTTCTCAAGTGATCCCTGTAAAAAGTTGCCCATGTTCTAATCAGAAGATAATGCATTCAAATCATTATCTAGCCGCATGCCCACAGGCTCATGTAGGTGGATGCTTATTGAGTAACAGTGCCAGTCACTCCTTGTCAGGCCTCCTCCTACATCATCTGGGAAGAGCCCTCTAAAAAGGCTAAATTGTTGTAGTTTAATTTGAATTATTTCAGCATAATTCCACCATAAATTACTGACCATAGTTTATGGTCAGGAGAGAAATGACCCTAACAAGTTAGATTCTCATTGGCTTACATGTTCACAGGATACAAACCCTAACAACCAGCCTATTGAAATTTCTCTAAGAATCATCTGCCATATGCTCTTTTTTTTTGTCCTCACCACACAGCTCTTTCTTGCTGTCAAGTTGCCAAGAGCATTAGTACATTTCGTAACTCCAAATCCTAGTATATTTGTTTATTTCTGTAGAAGAAATCATGGTATTAACAGTTCGGATAAATTAATATATATAAAATAGCTGAAACACCTAGCAACTACTTAAGGGCCATTTTAACAACCAGTCTGCATGTTTACCTGTACAAGTGGTGAAATCAAGGTTAAGTTACTGTTTCTTCTTAGGGATCGTCTCCGTACCACTACCAATGTCTTGGGAGACTCCATCGGAGCAGGAATTGTTGAACATTTGTCACGGCATGAGCTGAAGAACAGGGATGCTGAAATGGGTAATTCTGTGATAGAGGAGAATGAAATGAAGAAACCATACCAACTGATCTCACAAGAAAATGAGAGTGAGAAACCACTAGACAGTGAAACCAAGATGTAGGGTAAAGAAATCACAAGTCCAACACTACAAGTGTGGAAAAAACACACGTTTTCCAGCCATTTTGAATTCACAAAGTTCACTTATTCCTTGATATCTCCCTTTGTGCTAGCACTGGAAAGAATTAATGAAAATACATTCCAAATTAGCAATCATTACAGTACATGTCAGCTTCCCACTTTAAAAAAATTAACAGGCAATAGCACTGGTCCGGCTAGACATGTGTTAAATGGGGATAATAAAAAGAGAGATTGTCAAGCAAATAAAAACAAAAATCAGAGTATATGTTACTCTGTTCTGTGAAGCTATTATTTTCTTCTTTTTTTTTTTTTTTTTTTAAATGAACTGGAAAGTAAAAACAGATAACAGAGCCTGAAAATGGTTTTATTTTTTTAAATATCTGTTGCAAAATTCCTAACATCTATAAACACACAACCAGTACTTCTAACTTGATAACTGCATCCAGCTAAGTAAATTAACAGGATTTTTGCTTTTTTATCTGATTTTTTTTCTCTAGTGTTATATTGTTCAAATACTAGCAGGATTAAAAAGAAGGACATTA
Source organism: Columba livia (assembly GCF_036013475.1). Lineage (NCBI taxonomy): Eukaryota > Metazoa > Chordata > Aves > Columbiformes > Columbidae > Columba > Columba livia. The sequence continues at coordinate 21,209,352 of NC_088642.1, forward strand.
ATTGAATGGATAAAAAGGGGGATGATATATAAACAAAGAAACAAAAAAATACCCAAAACAGCACTTTTATCATCTGAGTTGAAATATTTGTGGAAAAATTATTTTATCTAGACTTAGTTTTTTGCATTAGCCTCAGCTGACCTTGACAAAAATTTAGCCTAGTCAGCTCCCACTGACTTGCAGACATTTATGTATGTATGAACCTCCAATCTGGGTTTTCCCCCCTTAATTTCAACATTACAACCCAGTGGGACAACCTATGTGTGTAAGTGTTTGCAGGAGCAAATCCTGGGCTGTATTGAGTCTGGGACAGAAAATGTGTCTTCACCTCTGTTTGGAAAAAAACACAGCATGCTTTGGGTACACCATTTACCTACCTAATAAGCAACAATAGCAACAGAAGTCAGAGCCAGCCTTCTGCAGAATGTGCAGAAGCATGAGATGCTCAGATCCTAAAGGAACTGAATTCTAAACCTGAAACCCAGAGAGCAACAGGAGGTTTTCTGGTTGGAAACCTCCTAAGTGCTTAGTCATCCCACTGATAAGTTACAGAGCTATTAGTTGGATATACATGTTTGCATCTGGAGAAGAAGGCTCCCTATCTTAATGTGAATTTTCAAAATCCTCGTATATTTATCAGTATCATCTCAAAAAGAAAACATAACCCTTTAGAAAGTAAAATTAATGGGTGCTTTTTTACTAGGAAAAATGTATAAATTGCAAAATAGTAAATACTGTAATAAATGTTGACATTTTAATTAGAAAGGGTTTTAAACCGCAATATTCTAGATTTCTTTCATGGGATAATGAAAGAATGAAAAAAGGGAGACAATGCATGTGTAATCCTGTGGCTTTTTTTCTTCATTTCAAGATTATTCCTTGATGAAGCCCTTTCCCAGAAATATAGATTATGTTGGGTTTTTTTCCTTTTTGCCTTGTATTATTATAGAGGTTAAACTGGGAAGTTTGATAAAGCGGTAACTGTTGGGGGAATGAAAAAAATAGTAACTGACAGGCATAATAGTATTGAGTGATCTTTTTTATTAAAACTTTCAGTTTTCTTCTTCTCTCCTCCTACTGAAAAATTCTGCTGATATAAATGAAGGACTGCCTTGCAATGTCCCAGTTGCCACCCAAAAAACGCTCAATATGTTGCTTCTGTCACTGAAAGAACATAAATACAGTGTACAAGTAACTGTAGTGAAAGTGTCAGCACGCTGGTTGAAGGTAAATCTTTTCCCAGGCAAGACTGTTTTTTTTAGGACTGAAAACTCTTGACCATCTTCTCCAGTTGAGTAATCCAGACAATACTAGCAGGAACTCTCCTGTGAATGAATTGAGTAGGGTTTAAGACAGAGTATTGAGCAGTTAAACCAGTAAAGCTCTAAATGAATCTCTGGCTGAAAGAAAACAAACATGGGGTTATTTTTTGCTAACAATGCAAATCTAGGATACAGACAGGCATTTTCTGATATCTAATTAGAGATATTTTTATATAGATACTGTATTCATAATGTGTGTCTAAACATTAACTGTAGAATTTATGGCATAACAATTTAATCTTTTGTTAAGATTTTGCTTGGAAATACATTGCAAAGACAATGTAAATGGCTGTCTTTCTATGACATCAGCTGAGAAAAATGAATTGTGTCACAAAGAATGTGATCTTTTTATATACTAACTTTGTTTCTTATGGAAATCAGGTATTATAGAAAGATTCCCTTTCCCATCCCTCACTGGTTCTGCATTGTTATGCACCCAGAGTGGATTGAGAAACATTACTTTGTAGATGTGTTTTCAATAAAAATAGTTTTACATCACTGCTTTTTTGTGGTTTAGAATTTATTTCAAAGGCTCTGTAATGGGAGCTTTACACAAACTCAGAGCTGACAAACTCATAATATGGGACTTCAGGAATTCCAGGCTATTTTATACAGCCAGGCTATGATATAGCAGGGCTTTCTCACTTCAAATACCTGCTTACAGTTTCATGATCAGAAATAAATAAGTTAAGTGATGGAGGGAGGAACATTAAAAATTAAAATAACCAATCTTCATCCTACCTAAGTTCATCACACAAAACCAAAACCAAAACAACAACAAAAAATATTCCTTGATTCAGCTACTGCAAATCTGCCAGTTCATTTTGGATGTAAAATTAGATGACCCAAAACCCTCACTGACTGGCGTATTCCAGCACTGTTATATTACAGCCATCCCAGACAATCCACTGTTTTTCTCAGTGAAGTGGTTTGGGATCATGTCAGGGCTCATTTGGTAACAACTTCAGCTAAGAATTATCGTCTAATGGAAGTGAATGTTGTGTCAGAAGAATTGGGAAGGTGTAAAAGGCACAAGTTGAGCCACTTGTGTTTGGAAAGTTGTGTTAGTTGGAGCAAATAGAGGCAGCAGAAAGATGCCCTGCCTTCCTGAACATACCCCAACAAACCACTGGAGAATGACCTCCATGAATTTGTCTGTGGTATTTTGAGTGAAAATAATACATAATGCAACTGGTTTTGAGGAAAAAAGAAAAAAAAAAAAACACAGAGAAAACATGGTGTTCTGAAGTGCATGGGTATAAGTTTTCCCAATTTTTTAATAGTTATCTACACATTCATTAACTCAACCCAGGTAAGTATCTTTGTTTTTCTAGAATTAGTGTTGTGATGGGAAAGGCTAAAGAAAGAGGGTTAGTGTATCATTTGGAGATATTACTGTCGCAGCAGCCTTGCTTACTCTTCTGCTCCCACACAGAATAAAGATCTCTGGTATTTCATAATTTTTCAGCAGTGTTTTCATTGGGAAGTTGGGCTACAAAACAGCCATGTCATTCTTAGGCAAGAATTTATGTCTCTGAAACAGTGTGTGGCCAGTATAAAGCAAAGTGACCATGCATGTGGAAAATCAACTATTGGCACAGGACAGTACGTCTGTCTTCCCTTCTGAAGGACTGAATTTGCACAAGTGGCATTTGTGTTCCAATGTGGGCACAACTGATAAGAAATTTAGGGCATTTTTTTTTCAAATAGCCCTGTAATACATGATTGGTTTAATAAAGTTACACTGGAAATGATACAGAAGATTGTATATTTCTTCTAGAGTGATCAAACATTTCGCAGAACCGGATGAAAAATCTGAGATGAACTGATAGATCACTCCCTGTCTGGATTTCTGTGTCATCATTCTAAAGAAATTGGCTTACCCTGGAAGCAAAAGTAAGATGGGGAAAGACTTGTACACTTCTGTGCCAAACTGAAAACCCAGACTTGCAACATCGGTGAGGCAGCAAGATTCCTTCTGATAAGAGAGCTGTAGTCAGATGATGTAATACTTCATGGTCAGCCCTTTCCTTTTCCCTCTTCCCCTGTCTGGCTCCTTAGATGTCTCCAAGATATCCAGAGTTATCTAAAACTCCAGAATTTTAATACAGGAGCATTTGCACCTCTAGCCAAAGTTTTCCTTCAACATGCCTCATTACACAACTAGGGCTGCATAAATAATTGATTTTTCACTTCAGTGAGAGAACTGAAAAACTGGGGAGAAAAATTCTTCTATGGCATCATGAAAGATTCTTTTATTGCAAAAAAAAAAAAAAAAAGAGGTCTTTTTCAGGTATAATGAAATGTTTCATCCTCCACTTCTTGAAACATACTATCTCACTTCTGATTGCTTTTAGTCTATTTTAAATTAGAACTCAGCTGTAGAATGAACTGTAACGTGGAAATTAAGCATTGAAACATTTTGCTAGGAGAATGTCAAAATGAAATATTTTAACTTTTCTATAATATCTTCTCACTTTAAAGCAAATTGTTTACAGAAGTTGGCACCACTTCAGATGAACTTGCAACAAAACTGCATTTTTCAGCAGCACACTTTTATACTAATGCTTTTCCTTTGCTCTTTCCAACTTCCTTTTTCCAGATATTTCACATTTTTCTGCTTTCCCTGATTGCTTAGACTTTTTTTTTTTTTATTCCACTATTGGCTTTCTAAGGGCTTTTAAAAACTTCTGATATATGATAAAAATTACAAAAAACAATTCCAGATATTTTTCCACTGTTGTTACTATTAGTTTTGCTCCTAAACTAGCGTTCATTTCCTGCATCATGTTTTTTTGCAATGCCTTAGCCAGTTTCCCTTTTTCTGCAGTACCATATTCCTCTGTCCATCTATCCCACTTTCTCTCTCGGCTTTACTCTTCAATTTTACAGCATGTCCTCCAAGAAGTCCACTGCAGCAAGTCTTTGTAAACTCAGATTCAGTTCTTAATAGTATTTCCACCATAAACCTAGACATGACTCAGCCTCTCTGTGCTTTGGTTCCTGACCAGTAAAATGGGGACTGTAGTGTTGCCTTAGCACCAGTACTGTTTCCAGAGAAATCAATATTGTGGAGAGCCTGTACAAGGGAGCTGACACACACACCTGGGTCATGTCTTGTGCACCATCCAAACTGTGAGGATTTGCCCCTAGCACATAGTACCTTTGTACTATTATCTCCTGTGCTGTAGTTACTTAAGATGTATTTAAGAATTTATACTACCTTCCCTTCAAAACAAAACTTCAACAAATTTGTTAGTCGTAATTGTATATAAAAACAGGCCAAATCCTGTGGTGTTTGCTGGCTCCTTTCACTGGCAAAACTCCCATGAATAGTAATAGGGAGAAGGATAAAATAAAGGTCTTACTCAGATTTCACACACAGAGAATAAACTACAGTGCAAATATATTCAGAATAAAATTAGTACTGATGAGAGATGGTGACTGTTGTTTCATCTCAGCAGGTGCTCCACAAACCTCCCTTCACAGATCTTCACCTTGCTCGTGACCTGCTGTTCCCCTCATACTTGAATCCCACTCCTCTCCCAGGCAGCAACTGCTGGCCATGCCAAATTGCCTGGTGGTTTTGTGATATGCACAAATGGGGACCGGGATGAGACCACCCAACTTGCTTTCATTTACAGGCTAAACCAGGATGTAAGGCCCAGTCTCCAAAAGAAAAAGACTATGGTACTAACCCACTGTGCCACTTAGCCTCCACAGTGCAAAAGAGCTATTCAGATGCTGCCAACACTTCATTTTCAGAGGTACTGTGACTCTGTAACAATCAGCCTCCTAAAAACTGCAAATTGTTTCCCAGCAATGACAGCCAAAATTTTTGTCTCATTGGATTATGCTGCCATCGTGTGGCAAAGGTTTTTTGCAAGTAACATTTTCCCTCCAGTTAAAAAAATTAAATTAAATCTTCTGATGAATAGCTGAGCACAACACTTAACATTTGCTTCAGCTGCAGAATGCTATTATTATTGTAATCTAATTTATTCATATAAAGAATATACTCATTCATCTTGACCTTTGTTCAGCACAGTCTTAAAAAGGTTCAGCTGTGACCACCTTCATTCTTACATTGATTCTTTCTTGTGTGTGTTCATTTGTTTGTGCTTCATCTGAGCATCTCTCAGGCAAGTTGAAGGTGTCTTGGGAAAAATATGTGCCATAGTTCCTGAAACATTCATTTAGGTACTGCGGGAATGCTGATGTGCAGGCTAATTTGCTAACACAAATTGCTAACATAGTGGAGTTTCACACAGTTACTAATTTCTTTTCCAGTCTCAACTGTTCCTCTTTAAAGTGGCTTTCTCTTGGTAACCTGATGTTTCCCAAGGTGCTACAGAAATGCTAGATTTGCACACTTTGAATCTATACTTGTCTGTAACCATCCCTATTGAGGCATATAGACAGCAAATTGACATAATGCATTTTGAAGGGACTTGAGAGTTAGGCCAAGTGTTAGTCTTTTTACAAGAACACTTGATTAACACCTAACTGAAAATCATCCAGGCTGTCAGCTGTGGCCAAAGAGCATTTGATATATCTGACAAAGAAAAGAACATACAGAACTTTTAAAGTTTCCTTTCTCCTAAGACAGAGCCTGGCCCAGACCAGCTCCCTGACTCAACTGCTCTAACCTGCCAACAAGTTACAGAGCCCCTCAGAGCACGAAGCATGAGCACTGCACTTTTCTTCCTTGTGTTTTTCCAGTTGGGCCGACAGTTTCCTTCAACATCTCTGAATTACTTCAGAACTCAGACGAGTCAGGTGAGATCTTCCAGGGCGACATCAACCCCTACGCAGTTGCTGTCTGCTCGCATGAAAGCCCAAGCTTTTCCTTTGCAAACCAGCACTGTTATGAACTAAAAATTTTATTTCAAACTCTTAGAGTCAGGATTAGAAGAATTTTACCTACACTGTCTTAAATCTCCAGCCCTCATTGCTGTCTAAAAACATGATGTGACATAAAGGACCAGAAAGCAAAGAAAAAGAGGTCCAGACTATTATTTTTAAGTCTGTCTTAAAAGGGTCCATCTCATTATTTTGAACATTTGACGTCTGTAAAACTGAATCCTACATCTGCAATACTGAATCCTACTAAAATAACATCCCTCAAAAGCTACTCCAGCAAATATTGACCTTCCTTTCCATCAATGTCTTTGCTGAAGTGCCCCAGGACTTTCAGAGTTTAGCAACAATCAAACCACCCTGAAATTCCACCACTATCAAAAAGTGCTTAATCTGCTAAAAATACAGTGATAAGTTTTTTTCATTGTGAAAATAATTTCAGAATCATAAGCAGGACTTTGTATACTGACAACCCAAAGTTGCTCTTCTATTTCAGGTCCATAATCAATAAACTACAGAGCCAAGCTTTGCTTGTTCCTTCTTTCCTTTCAGTTCATGACTTACCACAGCATACTTTGGTGGATAAAGCACTCTCCAGCTATAAGCTCAGCTGTGAACACAAGAAAGACAGTACTGGAAGGGTAAAAGGGTGCTGAGGGATATACTGGTAACTGTGGAGCAGCAATTCTGACTTCCTGCCTTGGTGAGGTAATAGCATAAACCCACTCAGCACGTGGACAAACACAGGTGACTGCAAGGGAGCTGACATAGTTTCTGCAAAGGGAAAACCTGCCCGGGTGGACTTGCTGAACTTCTGTAAGTATGCTAATAGGGAAACCAGTGGACGCAACATATCTGGATTTTCAAACAGCCATTGACATCATCCTACACCAAAGGTTAATCCAGAAAATAAGTTGCCAGGGACTGGAGAATAGGTGCCTTATGGATTGGAAGCTTGTTAAAAGATAAAAAAGTGGTATGGCTTAACTAACATTTCTCAGGCTGATGAAGTGTCCGAAATGAGTCTTCCCAGGAATTGGTGCTGGGACCAGTATTACTGAACACCTTTGTCAGTCTCCTGGAGAAGGAAGTTTGCAGTGAAACCTCTTTAAGTGTGCAAATGACATTATGCTCTTTCAAGTAGTTAAATTCATTGACAATGACACCAAATTCTAAAAGGACTTAACAAAACTGAATGGGTGAAAAACCACCAGGTAAGCTCTGCTTTAGACAAATATAACCTATGGAAAAAAACAAACAAACAAACAAAAAAAAAAAAAACTAACTCAGGTCTACATGGTGCTGAACTCGAAACTAGCAGCTATGAGCCAAGAAAATAATCTTAGAGCTCTCACTGACAGTTTCCTGAAATTCTTGGATCAATGCACTGGCCAAAAAAGGCAGCAAGATGCTGGTTGTCATCAGCAAAGATAGACAGAACAAGAAGAACAGAGGTACCAGTAATTTTGCTGCTACATAAAGGCCTTGGTGCAGCCACACCTCAAGTCCTGTAGATGGTCTAGGTTTGAGCATTTCAAGGAGCACGTACAGGAATTAAGACAGGTACAGCAAAATTAACGTGAAATAAAACATATGCCTTATGAGGTGATACAAAAAGGCTGGAACTCCTCACTTTAAGAGGTTGTATGATCAAGAATATCAAAATCAAGACGACAATGGATAAGGTAAATGTAGAACTGTTATTCACCATATCAAACACCACCAGAGACAAGGGTAACTTTTTGACACTACTGGGAGAGCATTTTAAAATAGAGGGTTCAAACTAGTCAAAAGACAGTACAGTTCTGCAAAGTGAATCGTGAACTTTGGAACTTGACTGTCACAGAATGTGCAGGTGGACAGTGTCACAGTGGAGGCATCAGTATCAACAGTTTCAAAAAGTGATTATATATATCCACGAACAGGCCTAAAAGCAGACACCAAAAGGAATAAGGAAGGGCAAATCCTTCAGCATCTTTACTACAATAACACTGAAAGTTAAGGAAGTCACCCATAGAAGTGATCAGCTACAGGCTTCTACTAAGTAGTGTCTCCGTTGCAGGGCAGTGAGAAAATACTGGGTTACCAGGACACTGGTCTGATGTAGCAAGGCATTTCTAATGTGTTTACTTTTTTTCCACCTATCTCACAACAGCAGGCATTTGAGCAACACAACGTGGCCCACCCACTCTGTTATCTGCTGCTAAGTATCCCATAGTACCAGTAATTCCTTCTGTGGCTTTCTACTTAATGCCTTGGAGTTCTGCATCTGGCCTAAATCAGTCACCCTGGAGCTGCAAAAAGATGGTTGATATCTTTCAGGAAGACCTGTTTTCTGCTTCCATACTTGTAATGCTGTGCGTTCATGTGTATGATGTGCTATCTTCCTTTGTAGCACGTTGCAAAGTTCACTTGTTAAACCTTTTACCAAATCTGCATGATGCACAGGCCTCTCTCTTCTAGAACTAGAGCAGCACGACCCCATTCCTAGAGCTCACAGTAAGTACTATTTTGCAGTTTGGGCAATGCAAGAAAGGCTGGATGAAATAGTGAACAAAATGTCACATCTCCTATTTATCTATTCCTTAACCAATTTCAGCAAATCCAACCTCCCTTCGGAGTAGCCTGTTAAGTGTCGATACAAAGCTGTACAGCCGTGCTCTGCTGTTTTCCAGCCAGTCCACTCATACAGAGAAAGCTCAAAGTCCAAAGCACAGAGACTTCAGCTCTAATACAAATACTTCAGCTTTAATTAAAATTATTTTTATTTAAATAAATTAAATAATTGTTAATTTGTTAATACAAATTACTATTTTAAATGTTCTTGTGCAAATGCTTTATGGATTTTCATCTTTGGTTAGCAAATCTATGAAAGCATTTTATTAAAAGCATGTCACTTAGAAAACCCAGCATAAGGATATTTAGAAATGGCATACTACGAAGTTGCTAAGTTTTCTCTCTTCCCTGCAAGGTACAAAGCATTAGAAGTTTTTACTGTGCTGAAAAGCAGTTCTGGAAAAAGAAGTATGCAAAAAGTTTGTTCCATGTGGAAAATCAGTTTTACAAATTGATTTTGCCCTCCTCTAATAAATTCATTTGGGAGAATTCATGATAGACAAATATATCATTCATATTAAAATAATAGGGGCTCCAGATTACATGATGTCTGTATTCTAACTAGCATGCCAAGCATGAGGGAATACAAAATTCATAATTTCCTCCCTTTAACATATGGGGGCTGTAAACAGTTATAGCCCAATCATAGAGTCATCATTCATTGGCCCAATTAGCTACTTTTTTTTTTTGTACATTGCCTGTAATGCAAGAGAGTTCCTTTAAGTCCCTTTGGAGACTGGGCAGTGGCCATCTATCCTCATGTCAAGAGACTGGTTGAGAGAAGAAGCAGCACGAAATTCATTAGGTCCTACACACTAGAAATTTTGTACCTAAAAGCTGCATTAAATCAGTGAGGTTTAAAGACTTTTCTGCAGTGTTTTTGTCAAGAAGGCTTATTGTTCCTAATCTAATTTCAGCCTTCATAAGGATGAAGCCCATCATATGGAGACATGCAGAGAAAGGTTGAGCAATGGGTGAGACATACAGTCCCTCAAAGGAAGCCTGTCCAAGGACTGTGAACTTGTTACCTCCTTACTCCCTCCAGTGGATTCATAGGTTTTGCAGTGAACCCTTAGACCAGGCTGAAATTCACCACTAATCAAGCAGGGTCAATTATTTGTTCTGCCTGACATCTAGTGGTCATACACAAAAACGTTTTCAGGCTCTCTGAACAGTTTTCCCCTCAAGTTTCCCATTTGGATAGTAGACAGCCTTAATATCATGTTAAACTTCACTACTTAAGATGTAGAGCTTATGGCCTTTACTAGCATTTTCCCCTAAAAATGATTTAAATCAGCATTTTAATCTGAAGTCTGCTTACCTTCCAACTGAGGCAAAATACTTAAATAAAAGTATAGAGATGTCAATCAATACTCAAGCAAATCACTTGCTATGGTCTTCCTAATGTGCACAAGCATGTTGTGGAAGAAGAACAACTCTGATACATGACCAGTAAAATAACTGTACCATGCTACACGATGATCCTGGTTTTTACTATAGTCAAAATATGGCTTTTCCAGAATAACCACGTTACCTTTACACCTGGTACTCAGTACAAGTGATACATTGAAATTGATCTTGGATTTTATGTACCTTACATGTCATTGGTCATTATTCTGATTTAGGGATTGTATGTCTCTTTCAACTACAGTTTTTTGAAAAAGAAACTCGAGAACTACTGATAGGAAATGCAGTATCAAAAAAGTTCATATCCAGAAAGGATGGATAAAAGCAGCAAACAGTTGTATTTTTTTGTTCATTTGTTTCTAATGGGCTGAATAGTAACACCTCCCTGTTCATTTTTGGCCACATCATTTCAAAAACTAGGCAAGAGCAAAAAGGAATTCCAAGAAAGGCAAGAAAAATTATATTGGAAGAATGGTAAACTTCCCAGCTGAAAGGAGCATAGAAGGGGTAGAACTAGTTAGGGTGGTGTTAAAGAGTACAGTAAGTGGCCAACATCTCCATTAGGTGGAAAGAAGGTGTGTCATTTATGGTTTCTTCTAGCAAAGAAGCCAAGTGGCTGTCCACAAAATGAAAAGCTGAAATTCAATGCATTACAGTTAGTTACTTCAAATTATACACAGGTGAAGGTTCCAGCAGAACCCAGAAGAGTTTCCATATTTATAAAGACAATAAGAACATCCCTACTCACATCAGATAAATTCATGTGCAAACTTTTAAAAGGGACAGAAATGCTCATGCCTCAAACAGCCACCAGTCTCTGTGTACAGAGGAGGAAAATCCCCTGGAGTTGTGCTAGATCATGTGCCTTCTTTAGCAGTTTTGCACTTTCTCTGAAGCTTTGGCTTGCTGTTGTTGCCAAAATCAAATTATCAAATTAAATGAACTGAAGGTCTGATCCAGGATGGCAGTTTTTGTGTCCCCAGTTACCACAGCAGCATGTGAAAGCAAGAGATGTATGTTTATTAGTGGAAGACAGGAAAGCAAGAATGTAAGTGCTTGTGAAGCAGATGCCCTCTTCTCATTGATACCAAATCATATATCTTCTGTCATGAATTTAACAAGCTCCATTTTAAAAACCAATAGGATTTGTTTTTTTACCTCTATCATTATAACTGGGAAGCTGTTTATTAACCTGTCCAATGGTTAGGAATTTCCTTTTAATTTCACATTTTACAAAAGTGTTGTATATGCATTTGTTCTTATTCCAGATAGATACTTTCTAGCATGTAAGTAGCTTGTCTAACTCTCCATGTTGACTTAGAGTTGCTCTCAGCCTTCTTTTGGCCTGACTAAGAGTAAATCTTTTCAAGTCTATTCCCACGTACCTCTGACCTCCGGTTGTGCTAGCAGTCCTCTTCTACACTTGAGCCCCTACCCTTCTTGCATATAAGCGAGCAGAATTGCTAACCTTAACTTGGATGAAGTTATGGATGCACAGAAACATTAATTCTTCCTGATAGCTACCAAATACTTCACTGGTACATCCCAAGATCTCATTTATTGCTTTACTATAATCTCATTCTCTCTACATGCAGTCATTCTTTAAATACTTTCAACTAATTATCTCACAGTTTATAGCAAAAATTCTTGTTGTTAGCCCCAAAGTGCAACGACTTCGCACTTTGCACAAACGAATTCCACTGCATTCAATCAGTACTTGTCTTCTTTTTATATCAAAGTCATTAACAGAATTATTAAGACATGTGTCAAGTGGGGAACTTTACTAGTAGCCCCACCTTCAATGTCATGCTGCTTTTTTTCTTTTTTAACTGATGTCCAAACTCCTAAGCAGTTCTATACAGACCAATCTTCTTCAATTCAGTTAATAATTTTCTTCAAGACATCACACGAAACACTATGTTGAATACCAAATAAATGAGATCCAGTAAATTATTTTTGTGAAGAAAATTAGTTGTGTTTAGAAATAAAATGTTCTGGCAAGGTTGGCTTGATCTTGTGGATCTACACTGCATTTTAACCTGTTTCATTTAGTCCCCATATCTCACGTCCTTCTGATTTTTGACAAATCTTGACATTGTACTAAGCTCAGGCTAGACTGGTATCACAGCAGTGACGGCCTCAGAGGGAAATGAACAGTCTAAGTGCCTGTGTAGAGGCAAGATCAGGTGCAACCAAAACTGTCTTTGACAGATGTTTGCCTAAACTACTCTCAAAAAGTAACATGGCTGTGAAAATCTTCAGTTACATTCCAGTTAGAAGTGTCTCCTACTCTTCACTTCAGGCCCTCTCTGCAATAAAAGATGATTTTTTTTCTTGTTCTTTTCTCAGCCAGAACAGAAAATTAACACCTTTTTTTATAATAACCTTGCTATATGGATAAACTGTGTCTGCTTTGCAGTCTTCTTTCTTGCAGTTTAAACAAACTTTGTTCTCTCAGCCTCTCTTAATAGCATGTTTTTACATTTGTTCATGATCTCTCTGGGACTCGCTCCAGTTTATTTAGTAGTATTTAGACTATTATATATTCTAACCTATTCATTATAATTTACAGTATAATTTCCTCGTAATCCTGTAATTCCTGTTTCAAGTATGAATGGAACTTGGTAACCAGTATGGTGAGTATCTGTTGTGTAACATGTACACAGCGCCACAAGTCCCTGTACACACAAATATACACAAGATCTGACTGAGCCTGGTAATCAGTGGAGCAAATGTTTCACTGTGTATCAGTAGAATAAATGCACCTACTGTCTATTTCAAGTATTTTATTTTTTCCGGTCCGCTACATACCTGAAGCCCTGGCACTACTGGCCTAAAACCAAAAGTCATTTCAGTCACTCTACGGAGTTCATGCCTATTGTTTTTGCTTACTACTTATTAACACATACAAATCTACATTTTGTAAATAGTACATAAGACAGCTAATAGACTCATTATACCTATGAACTGCACAAAGTTTCTACAGTATTCAAAACTATTCAAAAAATACTCGGATGAAACCTGAGTCAGTATGTAACTTTCCACTTCCGGTCTTCCTGCAAGGACTCATCGCAGAGTAACCCAGCAGTGGCTGCCTGCCTGGTCACAAAGTGCGCTGTTCTCTCTGGAAGACACAGATCTTTGAAAAACAGCTACTGCTCTGCCACACTCAGAAGAACCAGCCCTGCAAATAGCTCTCAGGATGTGGACAAATGGGAACAGTATGGTCTCTTCCTTTTCTTAAAGTTGTACCACTACCTGCAAAAGAATAAGACGCTGAGTTAGAAATATCATTATTCTGTTGTTTGGTGATTTGGATGTGCCACTGTGCTCTGGCCTCTAATGCACACTTAAATATTTGTATTAAACAGCCAATTAATTCAAGCACTGGAACACAGCTTGAAGCAGGAACTGAGATCTACAGATTTTCTCTCTTAAGTAGATGAATAGCCATGTAACATTGCCCGCCCATAAATTCATCAAATTCAGTTTAAAAGAAGGAAGGTATTTTAATCCCATGGTTCCATGGGCAATAGTCAAAAGAGATGTTCAGGAGAACAACCATACAAATGCAGACATAGAAAATTACTAGACTACAAGCTCGTGGAGACTTATCTTGGAAACCTGAGCCTTGCCGTGCTCCAGTATCTCCCATCCTGTGCTGCAAAGGACTCCTAAGGCTTTCCCATGGAGCCTTTCCTCACATAGAAGCCTTAGTAAAGTACTAGCACTTTCTAGATTTTTTTTCTTTTTTTTAAGGACCAACTTATCATTTTGACAGGAGATATAATTTCATCTGTCTCAAACTTTCTTTCTGCAGCACTGATTTATTTTTGAGGTCCTCCTTTGTTTTCTAATCCAGAGACTAAACTATATGTTCAGAAGTTTTTCTTTCACCACTTTTCATCACAGAGGTAACTAATTCCTTGTTCAGCTCTGCAACCGCTGTTGCATCAATTTACAGGCTTGAACTGCAGTCTTGTTGTCAGAACAACCATGACAGAAGTGCCTGAATCTCTGATGTGAGAGCGCAGTCCCCAAGTGGCAGCTGTACCTTATGAACCACATCTTAACATGAAACCCTCTCTTTACTTTTCTCAGAGAATGATGCAATCCCACCACAGTCTCCTCTGCTCCTCTGCTCCTCACCATGCATATTTTGGCAGTAGGACTTGCACTGACTTGCTCTCATAAAATCGTAGAGTAGTTTGGGTTGGAAGGGACCTTCAAAGGTCATGTAGTCCAACTCCCCTGCAATAGGCAGGGACATCTTCAATTAAATCAGGTTGCTCAGAGCCCCGTGCAGTCTGGCCTTGAATGTCTCCAGGGATGGGGCATCTGCCACCCCTCTGAGCAACCTGGGCCAGTATTTCACCACCCTCACAAAAAATTTCTTCTTTATATCTAGTCTGAATCTCCCCTCTTTTAGTTTAAAACCATAACCCCTTCTCCTGTTGCAACAGGGTCTACTGAAAAGTCAGTTCCCAACTTTCTTGTAGGCCCCTTTTATGTACTAAAAGGTCACAATAAGGTCTCCCTGGAGCCTTTTCTTCTCCAGGCTGAACAAGTCCAACTCTCTCAGCCTGTCCTCACAGCAGAGCAGTTCCAGCCTTCTGTACACTTTTTTGGCGTTGTCTGGCCCCTCTCCAAGAGGTCCATGTCTTTCCTGTGCTGAGGACTCCAGAGCTGGACACAGGACTCCAGGTGAGGTCTCACCAGAGCAGAGCAGAGGGACAGAATCACTTCCCTTGACCTGCTGGCCACGCTGCTTTTGATGCAGCTCAAGATACCGTTGGCCTTCTGGGCTGCAAGCGCACATTGCCAGCTCATGCCCAATCTTTCATCCACCAATACCAAGTCCTTCTCTGCAGGGCTGCTCTCAATCTCTTCATCCCGCAGCCTGTATTGATACTGGGGATTGCCCTGACCCAGGTGCAGGACCTCGCACTTGGCCTTGTTGAACCTCGTGAGGTTCTCTTTCTGTTGCCCAGAGCTTAAATGAAATCAGCTAGAAACGATGTCATTCTGCAACAATCACAGGTTTTATAATGGGGAAGTAGGTCCAGTTCCAGGTAGCCTTCCCTTCGCAGAAGGAACAGGAGTGCTGGAGGCAGATCGGAAAGGTGCGCTGCGGGGGAGCAAGCCATACTGTAGGAGCCAGGTCTAGTCTTTCCTTTTCAGCAGCAACCATAGGGAGTGCAGTATATTTTCCTGTTGGAGCCTTGTGCTCTCATATCCCAGTGTTCATGCTACAAGCCCCTCCTTCTTTGGAAAGAAAAATAAGAAAATGGACGTGAAGTGCCCTTTAAGGATATGTCTTCAGGGAAGGAGATTACTGTCTCTGATAAAAAACATTACATTGGTAACAGTCACTTGAGTTACTTTATTTTTTGTTACCTAAAATGAGGGTCAAAACTTTTAGCATAAACACTCCATCTATCTGCCTTCCCTGTGAGTCCTTCACTAAGTATCTCCTTATTTATTCTTGTTTATGCTTTATTCAGAAAGTAAGGTTGATGTCTTCCCTTCCATAAAGAAGTTAAAATTCAGTTTGAAATAACAGTTCCCAGAAGTTTCATTTACCTCAGTAATTACTGCTTAGAGAGAGAGAAAAAAATAAAATCCCTAAATCCCCATCGTTTGCTGGCAGTTCCTCTTTGCAGATGACATTGTATTTACTGATATATTTTAATTCAAGCATGAAAAACTAGTCAAATACCAATAACTTTGTTATTCAGAGTGCTGACAAAAGAAATAATGGAGTAATTAAATGACACATTGGAACAGGCTCATTAAACAAATATAGCCACCATTTTACTGGCAGCAGCATATTCATTAAAACCGGGTTTAGTATTAGGCAGAGGGAGAAGAAGAAAAGGGAGGGAGTCTGGGAAAGTGAGAAGGGAAATGCCATAATATTTTGCATGACATTTTCCAGCATGGGAAAGAACAAGGTACAAAACTATGTGTGTTTATCTTCTGTCAGAGAGTCAGTGCCAGCAGTGGACTATGTTGAATTCCACTCACATGATCAAGTACTTTGTCAGTTAACATCTCAGTAACTTTATAAGGGAAATAAATCATCTTGATTCAGCAGCAGAGTAACTCCTGTGAAGTGCTGAGTGGACCATAGGATACCATGCTCCAACCTACAAAGGATTATAGATGTTCCTGCAGGATCTACCTGTAAATTTGCAAAGGAAGTAGTCAACTGCTCTCTGTCAAGCATTTACTTCAGCACATCAGCAAACTAGAAAGAAATGTGGCCAGACACAGCCCCTGTACCAAAGGCACCAGCATCCTTTCTTAAGCTAGCACAGTGTGTTCAGTTTTCTGCAGGGATCCAAGGATTTTCAATGAAGTGTTTATTGTGCTCTTGAGCACTAACTAGCTATTTGAACAGGTTGTTTGCTCATTTCACAGCTCTTCTGTTTTCCTGCTTGAAGTAGGTGGCATTCATAACAGGAGAGATCAGGTGAAGAGTTCTCTAAGCTATGAAAATCCCCTGTCTGAACCTGCAAGCAGATGTCTTGAAATTACCAGATTCTCCTGGGGAATCTACTTCTGCCAGAAACAGCAAATCTGTCTCACTCTGAGCCTTTCAGGCTTACTCAAGTGAGTATCTCACTGTCTTCATAGGTCATTGTGCGCAAGTCATGTTTGCAGGCAGTTTCCCCACAGTGGAGATCTTCTACTGCATCTCTGGACAGTCTGTGAAAATGCAGTTCCTGGCACCAACCTATTAATTTCATATCATCTGATGTGGGAACTGGATGCCACAAAGCAACCACACCCCTCCCTTTCCAGGATTCATGTATGTAAGCGGTAATGTTAATTTGAAGCAAGAAATCTCTGCCTTACGCAGGTTAGAACCATTTCAATTTCACAGAGTAATTATTCAGCCAGATGTAAAAAGGGATGGCTGGGTAAGCAGGCCTGGAAGGGCAGCAGCACATTGCATGGCCACCTGGGAGAGCCTAGTGCTGGTGGGAGTGCCCTCACAACAGGCAAGTGCTGATTGCGTCATGCATGACATTTTTACAATGGCAATAGTAATCATGTGTTGACATCTCTGAAATGCTTTCTGAACATTAAGAATTAATTCAGGCTTTTCCGTTCCCTTCCTCTGGGAACTCTGAAAATGCACAAAGCAAAATGCAAATAGGGCAACAAAACCAAAAGATGAGGCAGACACAGGGAGTTACTGCAGTATAACTCTCCTCATCACCACGAAACGTTGCTCTGGGATTACCTTGGCACTTTCAGAGCCAGCAGGATATATGGAGGTCTTATGAGCAAAGGGAGCAGAGACATAACTTTGGCAAACTTCCCTGTAGCCCTGGGGAGGTTTATGGTTCCAACAGCACTGCCTCTTACCCTAGCGGGGCAGGAAACATATCATTGGCTTCAGGATTAAATGCTAAGAAACTATAGACAATGCAACCATGGGAATCAGCCTCCCCCAAGCATTCAACTGTTTTGCATCCTACAGATCTCTAGCTGGGAGATCCTATCGATCTCCTTTACTCCAAATTATGCAAAAAGCCTGGTAAAACTCAGCTGGTGCCTTCAAAATTCACCAAGGTGCAGACCAAATGGGGTTTTTAGGGCAAGTGGAAACACAAGACAACAATGGGCTGGCACAATCACTTCTACTTGGAGCAAACAAAGTACTTGCTGTGGGAAAGGGTAGGGATGACTATAGAACAGAACTGCTGTACAGTTGGTGATATCCACACTACCTGTTAGGATCATTCTCAGTTGGATGGAGCCATCTCTTATTCAGGCTCAGAAACAAGCCCTGGAAGCAGAGTAAAAGCAGTCTCCAACTACACCGCTCAGTGGGAGGTTAAACAGCAGGGAGGTGGTAATGTTAATGGCTGAAAACGTGTGGAGCAGCAATGGCTTGGGAACAAAGATGAAGATGCTTAGGCAAGAGAGTGTGAACAATTGATTTCATAAGAGAACAAGGAGAGAAATGAGAGAATGAAAGGAGCATGGATCAGAAGGACTCAGGTTGTTTTGTGATCTATTGATACAAAAATAGAATCTGAAGACATCAGCTGAGATCACCAAAAGGTGAAGTGATGGAGCTAAGAACATCATGTTAGTTAAGAGATTAGAATATTGCAAACATAAAGCACCAAGTTCATCTGAAGTCTAGCTCATTTCCAGCCTCTATTGATTTTCTTGGAGTTGCAGTATATATTCTGCCCTGAGAGATGTTTGATCAGTTCTTTTGTTCAAATAATGATTTAAGCATTATTCTGTTCCTACTCATCAACCTCTACACAGGATTGATTCTGTAGTATGCTTCACATCAGAGAGAATCTTGGGGATGCAAACTATACAGACAATCATCTTGGGGGTCTGACTTTCTTATTAAAAAATATTAAGAACAAAACTAAAATCCTTGCTGGAGCAAGTATGAATCTGTAGTTATTGTTGTGCAGCTCTGTGCTTAGCTTCTCAGTTATGGGTCTGACCTCCCAGAAAGATCCTTGGCCCAGACTTTGTGCAAGAAAACAGAACTCGTATTTTGCATCTAGATCAACATTACAGTAACATTGTTCCTGTGGGAAAAGGCAAACAGGTTTTTGCACACTGGGTAAGCTTCAGGAAATAACTGTCAGAGTCCTCTGGGTGTGTAGCACTTGTAAGGCAAAGTGACTTAGTCTTTCTTTCACC
This sequence comes from Columba livia, assembly GCF_036013475.1. Lineage (NCBI taxonomy): Eukaryota > Metazoa > Chordata > Aves > Columbiformes > Columbidae > Columba > Columba livia. The sequence continues at coordinate 21,228,245 of NC_088642.1, forward strand.
GCAACCTGTATTTATACAGGTGTTATGAAGTTCATATACTGGAAAAGCAAGGTTTATGATGTTCACAACCTGAACGAGTATGAAAGAGGACTGCTAAACCAGTCTTAATACAAAGACATGCCCATAGAGCAAAAAAATTGTTTTAAAAAACTTATCTCTCATCATGTTACAAACAGAGTAATGGTTTCTTGAAGTGATTAAGAGAAGATGCTGCCCCTCACAATCCTGGTTCGACATAGCAGATAATAAGGTGTTTGACAGCAGCTGGAAATTGCAAACTTGAAATTTGCTTTGCACAAACTGGTAAACTCCACAACACTTCAGCTTCTCTGTATAGGTCACTGTACACTTTCTTCCAAACCAAAGACTTCTAACGGGACCAAAAATTACATTAGGAATGGTGCAAAGCCGCACCAGGAGAGGTCTAGACTGGACATTAGGCACCATTTCTTTACTGAGAGGGTGGTCAAGCACTGGCACAGGCTTCCTGGAGAGGTGGTTCGTGCCCCAAGCAGGTCACTGCTTAAAAGGCATTTAGACAATGTGCTTTCCAACATGCTGTAACTTTTGGTGAGCCCTGAAGTGATCAGGCAGTTGGACTAGATGATCAATGTAGGTCCCTTACAACTGAATTTTATTCTATTCTAGCCTGGTCTAGTCTATTGGCCAACCTGATCTCCTTCTATGACAAGGTGACCCACTTAGTGGAATGAGGGAAAGGCTGTGGATGTTGTGTATTTAGACTTCAGTAAAGACTTTGACACTGTATCCCACAGCATTCTCCTAGAGGAACTGACAGCTCATGACCTGGATGGCCATAGTCTTTGCTGAGTAAAGAACTGGCTGGATGGCTGGGCCCAAAGAGTTGTGGTGAATGGAGTCAAATCGAGTTGGCAGCCAGTCACAAGTGGTGTTCACCACGGCTCAGTACTGGATCCAGTTCTGTTTAATCTCTTTATCAATGATCTGGATGAGGGCATTGAGTGCACCCTTAGTAAGTCTGCAGATGATGCCAAGTTGAGTGGGAGTGTTGATCTGCTGGAGGGTAGGAAGGCTCTAGAGATGGATCTGGACAAGCTGGATCAATGAGCTCAGGCCAATTGCATGAGTCTCAACAAGGCCAAGTGCCAGATCCTGCACTTGGGTCACAACAACCCCATGCAACCCTACACGCTTGGAGAAGAGTGGCTGAAAAGCAGCCCGGTGGAAAAGGATCTCGTGGTATTGATAGACAGCCAGCTGAACATGAGCCAGCAGGTACCCAAGAAGGCCAAGAGCACCCTGGCTTGTATCAGAACTAGTGTAGCCAGCAGGATTAGGGGATTAATTGTCCCCCTGTACTCAGCACTGGTGAGGCCCCACCTTGAATCCTGTGTTCAGTTTTGGGCCCCCCACTACAGAAAAGTCACTGAGGTGCTGGAGAGAGTTCAAGGGAGGGCAACAAAGCTGGTGAGGGGTCTGGAGCACAAGTCTGATGCGGAGCTGCTGAGGGAACTGAGGCTGTTTAGCCTGGAGAAAAAGACAGTAAGGGGAGACCTTACCGCTGTCTACAACTGCCTGAAAGGAGGTTGTAGCATGGAGGATGTTGGTCTCTTCTTCCAAGTAGCAAGTGATAAGATGAGAAGAAATGGCCTTGATTTTGGCCAGGGGAGATTTAGATTGGATATTAGGAAAAATTCATCCACAGAAAGGGTTATCAGGCATTGGAACAGGCTGCCAAAGGAAGTCATGGAGTCACCATCTCTGGAGGGGTTTAAAAGGCATTTTTATGAGGTTCTTAGGGACATGGTTTAGTGCCAGAGTTAGGTTATGGTTGGACTCGATGACCTTAAGGGTCTCTTCCACCCAAAATGATTCTATTATTCTATTCTATTCTATTCTATTCTATTCTATTCTATTCTATTCTATTCTATTCTATTCTATTCTATTCTATTCTATATTCTAATCATTTATTTCATAGCCACAGACACAACAAAAAGCACTGTTGCTTGGCAATCTGAAAAAAACATGTAAAATCACTTTGATGTACAATGTGCTCTTTCTACAGATTTCTTTCCAACTCCTCATATTCATTCCACGAAAAACACACCAAAGACAAGCCTGTGAAGTCAGGGACAATGCTACAGTGAGTCTGGCTTCCAGTGGGCACGGAAAGACATTTGTGAAATCTTTGAGCACAATCTTGTACAACACAATGATTTTCAGATTCATAACCGGGAGTTTTAGCTTCTCCACTAAGGATAAATAATAGCCACACAACATACCCAGAGTAAAGATGTTTGTATAAGCTAGAAAACACCAGATTCTTGCCTGTAAGCATTTGTACTACCCAATCAGATTAAGCCTGCACGTGTCCTTTAGATGAGACGAAAGGATTTATATGTGTCATGTTTAATTCCTTCTGCTGTCACTTCATGCTGTTCTAACTCAACTCTGGAAATTTTAGTCCCACAGAGTAAAGGCTGCTTGCATTGTGCAGGAGATTGTCCGCTGGGGTTGGGGTCCTCTTTATTTCCAGGAGGAAGCTCAGGACACTGAGCATGCACAGTTCATACTGGCTAAGAAGGAGAAATGGGCAAGCATCTGTGAAACTCACTGCATCAGTGGCAACTTTTGAGGAAAAGCCCATGTGGTTATTTCCTTGTATACCAGCTGAAGAATATAAATTACCTTCCTTGATACCAAAATGTGGTGTTTGGACTGAATGTCAGTAGGTAAAGCTTTTCTTACCCAAATCAAATGCAAGAGACACACCAAAAAAAGACTATAAGAAAACCAGCAAATCAGTTTCATTGGTCTCTCTTAATCTCGCATATCACTATACCTACAGCCTCACTGCATGCAGGCAAGATTAATGTCATACTGTGGTAAATCCTGGGACACTAGGGCTGGGACAAGACACCAGGTAATATGTTCATTCTGCAGGGGTCAGAATAAGGTCAGCTGGCATTAGCAGCTTTTGGGGAATTGCTGTCTCTCAGGCTAGAGCTGGGTCAGGCTCCACTTCTCTGCATTTAGTGAAGCTTTGAGCATTCAGCAGGCCAAGCAAAACTTATTAAAAATAAGTAAGACTTGGGGGAGGAGAGTGGAGAGACAGGAGGGTAAGTGAGAAGAACATGGACAACTGGTACAATGGAAATCTCCTGCTGGCTTTAAGTCCAACAGCAGCCGTGGTCCTAATGTTCAGGAGAGGAAATGGGACAAAGGTAGCAGGATGTTAAGAGAAGGGAATGGCTGTCACTAAGAGAATTGTTTATTTTGGTCTAGCTGTTGTAGTTTTTACTTCAAATAAATAATCCTTGATCTTTTTGTGTAGTGATGTAAGCCAGTGTTTGGTCTCTTTCCAATAAGAGTTTAGAAGCTTCCTGCTTGTAAGGTGCTGGAGGATCAGAGCCAGATCTTCAGACTTGATCCAAATGAATCTAGCAGTCTTAAGACAGTCTTCCAAAAAGCTTAGCTTTATGGCAAATGCTAAGATGACTTTTTTTTCCAGTTGTATCTGATGTAACACTGCTGAGGTCCTCTGTCTACCTCAGATATACACTGGAATTACAAATAAAGACAGGTAGAAAGGAATTACTTTGCAAGACTAAAGCAATTATGAGGAAAGTAAATAGACTTGACCTTCTCTCTCCCAAAAATGTATGGCATCTTTGTGGTTATTTCAATTTTGTTCAGAGTTTCAACCTTTAAAGACATCATTGGAAGTACTCTAGAAAGCACAATGGCCTCTGCTGACTTTGCATGTTACAGTCCCTGAGGCTGCTCATGGCAAAGGGGAGCCATGAGCTGGCCAGAAGCCCTGTGCTGGTGCTCATGTCCTACATCAGTGGATGGAAGCATTTTTTTCTCCACCCACCACAAGGCTCCACTGACAGTATCTCCACTTGTGGTGACTGAACTAGTGAGAAAGACAAGAGAAGGACAAAACCCCTAAATATCACTTGATTCTCTTCTTCTCCTTCCTCCCAGTCTGACTGCAGGTACGAGCATCCTGTGAGCTTCACCCTGTTTTCTGTAATTTAAAAGTAAGAATTGAAATATATTTTCATAAACGCCAGTGAAAGAGAAAAATCTCTAAAAAGTCTCAAAAAAACACTTTTTTACTTTACATTTTACTGGTTTCAAGAGGAATGATAAATAATCCAATGAGATTTCTACTAGATGACACATTAATTTTCATTTCATATTTAGGAAAAACAAACTCACTTGCTGGGTTCTGTACACAATATCTGAAATATGTACAAACTGGCCGTGTCATCTTTTTGATCAGAGTTAAGATTCAGTGTCAGCCTTGTTTGAGTGCCTTGATGGTTTCACTTTCATTCCCAGGTGGACTTTTTGGGGATTATTTTAGGAGCCAAATGTTTTGAAACTGTTCTGTGCTCAGATATGTTTAAACCCTACCATTTGTGGTTCTTCTTGCCAGAGAAAAAGAATAAACCACTGCTTGGAGCAAATGAACATCTTAAAATGCTAAAGAAATGCCAAGAGCAGTAAGAAAGACTGACAACATATTGCTTTACGTTTTAATACAATGCATTTATAAAAAAAAAAAAAAATCAGTTGAGGATGTGGCTTAATTGACATTTATGTAAACTTTTAGTTCCCTGTGACCTAAGACTCCATGCCAAGAACAATCTTAAGGCTAATTTTAGTTATTCCTGTCTACGACTTGTCTTCTCAAGTCTGCTGTTATCTAGCTCGTATAGCCAGTGGTCAAGTTACGTTTCTTCTCTATTGGTGACATATTGCTTGTAGCAATAACACGTGGAGATCCTGTAGAACACAACAGTGGCATGCCAAGCTCACAGACCAGGCCACAGGATGTCATGGTATGGATACAGCCTTGCCTGATCTGAATCCAGGCACAGGGGTGTGGTGGAAAAGGAGGAAGCAGGGATCCTACCTGCACCCTGCCCATCCCCTGCATTAGGCACCGCAGGTCTACAGCTCACACACAGCCTTGACAGAAGCAGGAGGGGAGGGAAACCTGATGCCACACGGTAGCTGTGCAAGAGGTGGGTAACACAGCAGGAGGAGAGGTGGGAGCTACAAAATTGCATCTCTGCATCGAAAGCAGGAGGTTGACAGGCTCATCTGCCTCACCTGGGAGAATCCCCAGCACAGCAGTTGATGACAACTTTCTCCTTTTATAGCATAAACAAGAAACAACATGTGTCAAAATATGACCTACTACTGCTAAGTATCTGTATGGATTAAAAAGCAGAATGACCACAGTCATACATAATCATGGTCTGCATATGGAGGCTCTCAGTCACCCGAACACGTGTGATGAGAATCAGGCCTTCACTGGATGCTTTGTCGGTACACCATGAAATACCTTCTTTTGCAAGGGGGAGAGAGACAGAGAGAAGAAATTTTCGTTTCACCTACAGGTTGTTGGCATGCTATGCCAGAAAAGAAAACGGCACAGATTAGTTTTTCTCTTTTTTTAAATAAAGTGGGAAACCACCTGAAAATGGTGTATGGACGCAGATATAGAACCAGTAATACTGAGAGTAAACTCATGACAAGTAATTTGAACACAACTACAAGACAAATTTTTACAGATTGAATAATTAGCAGAAAATTGCACTTCGTTTTTCTCACAGAAAGTAATGTAGGCAATTTGCTTAAGGTGGGGATGCATATTCCTAGATATTTGTGCAGAACTTCATGACATGATAAGAAACTGCAGTTTGGTGAGGATTGTAGCACATTACTGTTGGTTGTTTAGTATTTATTTCTGTTTATGCATTTTAGAAAGGTACACATTGACAAAAAGGGTTTTGGATAAAATAAAACAACTTAAAATACTGACCTTGTAGAGATAATCCACTGTGAGTTCCACATGAGAATGGAAGTCTGTCTGCAACAGATAGATTACCACAATTTCTAGCTCTTTGTACCAACAGCACAAAACTCTTCTCATTGTATCTGTTCATGCTTTATTGCAAGCTTGTGGTTTGTGCTTATCAGAAATGATGACTATTCTTGCTATCTTGTTCTTTAAATTCTCTCTTGTAAGGCATCATATTGGAAAACATTTACATCAAATGATTATATTGGAAGTTTTTAGGACAGTAAAATGACTACAGCTTATTTCAAACTTATTTTTGCAATTGCTCCAGCTGAACCAATTTCTATCTGTTGTATCTATCAGATGACGTACTCAACCAAAGCAGCAAATGCTGTTTAATTTCACACTGATATTGAACTGTAATATCATTCCTGCATTAACTGAATTGTCTCTGTTTAATTCCTCCAGGCAGCGTTTCCCTCACGATATAAAAAGTAGTATAAACTACCAATTCATTCCACCAGAGGGCAATGTAGTAAGATTGATTTTACAAGGTACCTGAGGAAGAAGCAGTGGGGTCTAAGTTAAACTCGCTTGTACATTAAAAACTTTTTACAAAACTCAAAATACTTCATCTTATTTATTCAACATTTTTGTCATTCTGTTTTTCATAGAAAACAAGAAAACATATTGCACATAAATATGCTAAAAAAAAAAAATTCCAAGGAGTGAATATAATGTGTGAAGGATATTTTAGAGAACATAAGAAAACAAGCATCAGTAACAATTCCTGTTGTTCTGACTCACTGAATTTGTACTCTGAGGTGGTGTGGGATGCTGGGGCTCTAGGAAAAAGAGCTATGATCTTTCAGCACATTTTCAGGCAGAGAAAGGCGTTTAATTAACTGTCGTAAGGGCAAGCTTCAGTTAATTTTTAACATCTTTTTATGTGAAACCATCAGGTATAACAACACATGATGCCTTTACCACTGCTGGCAAGAAATTTAAATACAGAAACTCTTCCAATCATGTACATATAAATACTGCCTTGCAGAAGAAACCCAAAACTGTATTTATTGTAGATCTGACTATTCACTAAGGAAGCTGATTTGCAACTGACTGAATTACTGATCAAAATGGAAGGAGAGAACTACAGGGCTATTGATAGCTAAAAAAGAGTGGACAATTTCAAAGATTATGTTTATTCTCACAAAACTGAGACTGGAATCTTCATTTCATGTCATTTGCTTGCAAAGTAATTGGCTTTCCACTTCAGGTTTTAAACAAAACTCAGACCTGAGTTACAATTAAATTCCATTTGGAAGCATTCCTGTGAGCGGATGCTTCTAAGAAAGACAGAATAGCCGTCATCCAGAAAACGAACTTTTATGCAGAACCTGTATCTAGACAGTTTTGACATGGATCTAAAATCATCCAGGTTGAATGAAGAAAGGTAGATATTTACCTCAAGACCCATGACAGCAGAAGCTCTAGGCTTGTAAGACTGAAACCACAGGGATACCAGTTTATGAACAAAAGCCCCACTTAGAGTTCTTCAAAGTTTGATACTGTTTAGTTCCAAAAGGAAATTCTATTTTCTGACATATGAAAACTATTACGGAAATTAAATTCCCCCTGGTTTCAATATGGTAACATTTATACTAATAAAACTAAGAAGGCCCAAAGACCTGGCTGGGATCCCTCACTGAAACTTAAGAAAATGTAACCTGTGGGGAGGCAGTACAAAATGAACAATATAAGATACAGGAAAAGTATGTTATCAGTGAGGATGGAAAGCACATTCCATTTGTGGGGTTGCACTGTTCCCAAAGCCTGTAAAATCAGCTTCATTTTGTAAACATCAGATACAGTAAGCACTTATTTTGTACAGACAGGCAGGACTTTCTAGAAAATGGCTTGTCAATCAAAAGAAAGACAGGTAGATAATGAAAATGACTGCAAGCTTTGTGCAGTGGAAGTATCTCATCAGAGACAATCAGATGAGAAATTGGTCAGAATGCAACAGAATTGTAGCAGTGCTGATGCTTTGCTTTGAGATGCTATCTTCCATCTAAGGAAAGCATTTTCCAAAAGGTGGGAGAACATCTGAGAAAATGAAGTGGTAGGATCTGATTTAGCCAAGGCCACACCGTTAATCAAAGATTTAGGAACAGAGATCCACATCTACAACCACCTGATCTGCTTCCCAGACAATGTTTACTACATATCTTGTTAAAAGCACTGTTTTTACATGACACTCTTGTTTTTCTGTCACTAAGAGAGGCTAATTCTACTCAAACCAGAGTATATCAGACTGTCAGTTGTACTGAGAGGTGAGTGTTTTCCATACTGTTCTGCTTATATTTAGTGTGTTGCACTCTGTGATCTAAAACTGTCTTTGCGCAAGCAGAATTCAGATCCATCAGGAGTTTCTGCTTCGTCATTAGTTGTTGTACGTGCACACTCTATATTCCAGTGATTTGTGGGGGCCACACAGGTGCATTTAGCTCCTGGAGGGGTCATTTGACACTCAGAATCTGCCTAGGCTTTAGCAGATTAGTACAAAGCTTGCACACACTAATACCATGTTCAATGCAAGGCTTGCAAGTGATCTGCAGTGCCATGACTGGAAAACACACGTGTCACTAAATGGCTAAGCCCAGCACAGCAACCAAAACTTGCTGCAACTCCAAGATGAACCTGACCTATATTCTGGGATCCTGGCTTCTTTCAGATTTCAGTTCAATTTAGCAGAATTCAATGGCTATGAAAGCGTACATGATCAGGACAGGAGAAAACAGGAAAGCCATTTAGAAACACGGGGTCTAGCTGGAATTCCACCTCAGGCCAGGGTCAAAATAGGGTCAAGGTGCATCTTCGGGACACACTGCAAGGAAAAACTGCTGATACATTCAACTGCTTTCTCATTTCTAATCATCAGGCACCAGTTAGTGATGGTTTCACTGGGAGTGCAGTGGCACCTGCAGCAGATAAGTCCTTTATCTTGGACAAAGCATGCTACTTCGAGTAATTCTCAAATGCAAACACAAGAAATTCAATGGCAATACACAGAGTGATTATGAAAGGTCAGAATTGCCCTAGATGGTGCTTAAAATGAGCATTAAAGGTCAAAAGGGCACTGAAGCACTATGCTCTTTTTTCTTTCATGTTAGAAAGTTGGCAATGCTCTCTTACCTCTGGGGCGCAGTATTGGACAGTTAAAGTAGATTGGAATCCTCTCACAACACAATAGAGCACAATAGATGCCGCTTCCAAGTGTTACTAAGTTTGCATTAGTCATGTTTGACAGGATCTATTTTTTATTATTTTTAAAGTCTGTTTGGACAAAAAACTGTAATACTGTTTAGAGTTTCTTAACTTGAAGCACTCAGTTTTCCTGAAGTATGTGCTAGGTTTACTATAGCCTGGGCACCTAGGGCTAAGTAAAGATACACACAGTAGACCATTCATTCATAAAAGGTGTCTGGACCCTAAATTATTGTCTGTTCTTTCCATATGAGCAGTCCCTCACCTGAATAGAAAACTTCATCAGAAAGGTACAGGACTTACTAGCTATAAATACACACAAAATTCTGCCACATGAAAGAACACTTCTTCCCAAGAGTCAGCCTTGCAGTAGTTTGAGTCACATCACCAGCAGGAATCGAGGCAAATGCCATCCAAGACAGATCACATGTTAATATCAGAAAGATTGTGAGGACAGCAGGAAAGGAAAATTAGCAAACACTTAGACCCCTATACAAATCTTGCGTATTTATGGCTCCAAGTTTAGAAATTTCCCAGGCACTAAATCAACTGTTATCTAATCGGTGCTGGACTGAAGTAAGCTATGCACAGCAGTTAGTACAACTGCTCAGGTCGCTCAAACTTGAGTTTAGGTACCTGGACTACACTTGAAACTAGAAAACTACTTAGAAAAGTGACAATGAATAAACCAGGAGTACAAACACAGGGCCAGGTATAAAAAAGATCTCTGCTGCTTTTTCACTTAGGAACCTGGTTCTTAAAAACACATCTAATTTTGAAATCCTGTACTTATAATAAATAATGTCTAAACTAGGAGACATTTCAGCTTCTTGTCTTCAAAAGGGTTATTTTAAATCCACAAAAATACTCTACCTGTAGCCATAAAGATGAGTTAACTCACATTTGAACTCCTTTGCTTGAAGGACCAGTTGGTGTTTAAGTCCCCTAGTATTGGTACCCCTCCCAATCTCTTCTTGTAATCTTGGTAGAATAGCCACATCTCCAAGGGGACTGCCTCTAAAGGCTATTTGAGTAAGAGTTTAAGAACTGCACTTTTAAGACTCTCCCATGTTGTCAGTTTAGCTTAATTAAACTTGGACAACCTGACTGTACCCATTCCTTCTTCTCAAATCTCTCTCCCAGTTTTAGCCTTAGAAGTTAATGATGCAGAGTTGTGTCATTGTAACCATGAATGACTTGACTGAAAAGGTAACTACAAAGACATGATGACATTTAGGCAAAGATATCTTTGTGTGGGATATGTCACATAGGTCTGCTCTATAGACGTCTCTGTTCAGAACTTTACACAAAGAAAAGAGTGGAGGAATAGAAAAATTATCCACTGTTCTTTCTAAATCTACACATTTTCTAGTAGCAGCTCTCTGACATAATAGCTTTGAGCTCTGCAGTGTGATAGCATATCTGTCTGTTACTTTTCATCTGCATATAACAGCAGCAAACCTCCATGCTTGTTATTTCGGGTAGCGCTGCTCTCCACATGCCTGCAAGCCCAGAAGCTTTTATTATAAATGTTACCAGCATATTTACATTGATGCTATAAAGAACAAACAATCAGATTCCTCTGCTCTGAAGTAGTTTTGCAAACCTGTATTATTTAATATTTTAATGAGAAATTGTTGAGCTAAATTGAATCCCAGATTATGAGTTTTATAAAACTTAATATCTCAAAATCCGGCAGAGTGTTTCAAATATATTTTTTATTCCAAATGGAATAACATTTTTTTAAAGAAGACATACAATCCCTGAAGGGTTTGCAACCCATGCACAGAATTTCTTTTTAAGTAAATATTTTATAGGGAGTTAGGCTATATCCAAAACAGAACTAGCATCATACAGAAACTTCTTTCAGTTTTGATTTTCTAAGTAACATAGTCAAAGGAATATTCTGGTTTTAAAATTTAACCTGTGACTAAAATAGCTCTGAAGAGTCAACCAACGGCAACAGAGGTGAAAACCAGGGGAGTAGATGTAACCAACATAACAGGTCCTTTTGATGGTCTGGAACACAGGGGAAAATAAGTGTGGTGCTCCTAATGAGCTTTCTTGCTTCCTTCTCCTTCTGCTATCTCAGCCTTTTCTCAGCTTAGCCCTTAAATAGTCCTTAGACAAACTCGAATGTGAGCCTCAGGCTGTGACACAAACCCAGTAATGAGCTTTTTGGTTAATGTCTCTACAGGGGGAACAAGACTCTCCAGCTTCCTCTCATAGACAGGTGATAGAAAATCTTCTTTGGTACCACAGCAAAGATTTTTTATTCGACAACTGAATTCTGAATATCCAAATTCTGCCTCTGAGCTATATGAACTTCTAGGCTACCTGAGCAGAAAGCAAGGCCACTACCTTGGAGAACTGCTGGACTCCTGCTACAAAACTGCTTTCATTGCTGAGCACTATAGAACAACCTGTTAATATCAATGAACCATTTGATTTATTTTAGTTACCATTGAAATGCACACTCTAGTGGCCCCTTTAAGGTTTAAACATTCAGGTCAGCATCCTAAGGACCACTAGAAAAACTTCCTAGCAACACCTTCTGTCGCTATAGTAATGTGTTTCAGGAACACTGAATGGGGGGCCTGCCACTAAATAACAGGACAGCACTTTTTAGTAGTTGCAAGATATTTCCTCTTCATAGCACAAAGGAAACATGTAGCTCTTAAAAAAAAAAAAAAAAAAAAAAAAAAAAACAGAACAAAAACTTCTGTAAAATGTACTAGAAAATTATATATAATGTATAGGAGAATGAGAGCAAGGGAAAGAGCATAGAAGGAATTTGCCTGAGGCCTCAGAATTTCTAAGGTCAATGCTGCTTGAAGACTCATGTGATGTGTGGTAGCCCATGGCTGTTTTTTTTAATAGATTTTGGATTTAGAACCCAGAAGAAAGAGATGTTGATCTTGAACCAGGTTCAGCCACATGGCCAAGTGTGCTTACAGCATATGCTGATTTCAGTGTTTGGATTTCTTACAGATAGTTTCTCATTCAGAGTAATGAGATTTTGAAGCTACTACAAAGATGTTGCAAATGCTCCAGCTGCCCAACCTGTATATTTTTTCCCAGTTTTTGTATTGTATGCTTAAGAACATTTTAATTACTGTTTTTCTACAGTGCCAACAAGAGCCATATGCCTTTTTAGTTGTAAATGACAGTCTTAGTTTTCACCTGTGCTTGCTTAAATCCTACTGTGAAGAGGAAAGGTTGGAGGGAGAATAGAAATACGCTAAGTAACAAAAATTGACAATTAGATGTAGATTACAGTTAGCACTCAGATGTCTTGACAACATTTACTGCACAAACAAAAGTATGTGCTGGACTCCACAAGTTAACAGAGCTGAGAAGCAGCCTAAATACCAAACAGTATGAATTTGCATTTGAAGTTCAAAGTGTAGCCACAAAGACCCTTACTACACAAAGAAAGGCAGATAAATTCCAGCAATTTTACCTTTTTTTTTTTAGCAAATAAGTCAGAGAGATGTTATATAGGAGATCTCAATCTTTCTTTGTTGTATTTTTGTCATGAACAGATAGATCTCAGATAATGAATGTGATGTCCAGTACTCTGAACGGCAATATTATATTAAAATTATGCAATGTTAAACACAGACAGTAGACACATATTTGTGTTATTCCTTCCCATCGATGTCATCCTGGGGTGTCCTATCTTACCATAATTTGTTTGTGCCATTGATCTATCATTCATAATGGAAATAATTCTGGTTTTCTAGTATACTGGAAAGCAATTGAAGTCTTATGCACATTTAAACAGGTTCTTTTAGACAATATAAGTGCTTAAATAAGTGATTTTAGATACTGTGAGTTCACATGATCCTAGTATGTTTTAAGACACAAGGCAAGTCTTATAAAAGTCCGGATACTGAACTTATAAATATCACAATGAATGATGCATTAAATTCATTCTCCTGGCACTGAGGTCCCTATTTGCGTGACTGAAGCGGGAACTTCTCTACAGTTGGAAATATATCAAGCCTGGGTTTCACCACAGTGAAGGGACCAGAATAACACACTATTTCCAAAAGTTCCAGCAAAGAAGCATTTCAGCATAGATCTTGTAGGCAGTAACCAAGTTCTACCTGCTCCCTGCCAGGACACAGCTTTTGGCTATGTGATGTGATTGGAACTACCCACCCTTCACTGTTTAAATGGCACCTCTCCCTTAGCAAAGGATGTTCTCTCACTGAGGTTTTATTCCTTCCTTGGCTGAAAAGACCCTGGTTACCCAGATTCCCTAGTCCATTTTGATCCTGGCAGGTCTGTTAGCTCCCCCACCTTCTCTGTCATTGATATGCAGTCCTGCTTTTCTTCCCTCCCAAATCTTTAGATGATAAGGCTGCAGTGATACTGAACTATACTGATGACCCAGCACAGCTACTAAAGAATGTTGCTCTGTTTCATCAAGTGCAAACCAAGAAAAGGCAGAGGCTGGAGAAATCAGAGCTTGTTATAAAAACACACTATCAAAGTTTAAAAAAAAAAAAAAAAATTAAATCAACAGAAGAAATCTTATTTAGAGGAATGTAGCTAGTTCTCCAGGGTATAGATGTGAATTCAGTTGGCTGGACTAGTATTTTAAACTAATTATCGAGTTATTTAGCAACATTGAAGCAAATATGCATCTACTGGCTGTAAGAGTAAGACCTTCAGAATGAGATTAGAATGAATTGGAAATAAGCCTCAGGAAAAAATGCAAGCGTCTTGCATTTCCTACTCCTACGGAAGAACCCTCAGAAAATGATGGCTTTGCACATTTTTTGACAAGCATTAGAGAGAAATAATTAGCTTTAGTTCTTTTATAAACATATTGTTTACTTTTGTTCTCAACTCAAATTGTGCTTGCTGCTCTTACAACCATTTACATGCATAAAGACATTAACTATAGAAATATTCTTCACAGTACATGCAGATAATAGAATCACAGAATCATTTTGGTTGGAAGAAACCCTCAAGATCAAGTCCAACCATCAGTCTAACTCTAGCATTAAACCATGTCCCCAAAAAACTCACCTACTCATCTTTTAAACACCTCCAGGGATGGTGACTCCACCACTTCTCCGGGCAGACTGTTCCAATGCCTGACAAACATGCATTCATATTGTACAGATTAAATAGTGTGCATTTTTAAAGATTTAGTGACAGTATTGGGTTAGCAATTGGACTCAATGATTTTGAGGGTCTTTTCCAAGCTAAATGATTCTCTTATTCTATGGACAATAGCAAAATCATGATTCAGCTGTCATTGACTGGATAGCTTGT